>NC_056727.1:710584214-710654214 GCF_019279795.1 Protopterus annectens | reverse complement strand
AACAAAAGATAACACAAAATCTGAGAAGCTGGAAACTCTTGCCTACTGATATGGATAACAAGATACAAACAAAATGTTTTCAGCCTCTTTAGTTTTGTACACAGGTCAGGCACATTATGTTTCAAAAAGACAATTTGTGGACAGTAATTAAGGAGTTGAAGGAATTTATTTGGGAGAGGAACAGAACAAGAGTCAAGTGGGACAAGCTGATCCTCCCAACACAACAAGAAGATTTAGGACTACCCAGTTTGAAGGGATATTTTAGAGCTACACAGATAAGGCTTTTATAAAATCGCAAGCAGCAGAAAGCTACAATTCAAAGTTGAAATGGATGACGAAAGCAGGGGAGTAATTCAAGAAATAAGGAAAGAATGGGATTTGAGACACAGATCCTCAAAAACAAAAGGCATACGAAATATTATATTCATCAACTAGAAAATATACTAAGAACCAAGAGTACATTGAAATGGAGAAAGGAAGAGATTCTGCTAATAGGTATGACTGCAATTAGGGGTACAGAGAATATACAAGAGGGTGGTGAACATACGTTTGGGAGTTTAGTCAGTTGGCAGACTTAAATTCTTACAGAGCATTCTGTCAGGAATAATGAGTAAGTAAATGAGTAACTATGGAAATAATTTTTTGAGCCGAAATACAAGATCTGAACAAGGCCTTACTTCGTCTAGGCAATTAAGTTTAATTCTGGTGAATGCAAAAAACAAACAAACAAAAACAATTACAAGAAAATGTAAATCAAACTCTAAACCATATAAACTTGAAGTAGTGAACATTGTGACAGAGATAAAAGAACAAGAGATTGGACCATCAAAAAAAGGGAAGGGGTAAATTTCAGAGAAAAAAAGTGAAAAGTAATAACTGAAAAAAGTAAATGGGGAAAATGTTTTGGAAGATTAACGAGGTTTAAGAGAAGGTAAGAATTCAATAATTTATGAAATAATAACTACATTATAGGCTATATAACAAAATATGTAACGTATAATGTTTGTAAATGTGAACTTGTTAATATGGTTTGATTACTTTATATAAATGTAAAATTTGCCACCATCACAAGTGGTAATTTAATAAAGGTGTTTAAAAGTGGTTTTGTGGAGAGAGGCAAACATCTGACAACATTAACAGAACAACGAGGATCCATATGGAAGCATAGAGCAAGAAAACCTTGTAAATGTTAATAGGTCTTGATGCAGACAAGGCGTCTGATAGCGGTACCTGGCATTTCAGGAGTAGGGCAAAAACAGCACCTCTGCTTCCTGACAGAACAATGGGGTTAATTAGGAAGATATATGAAGCGCCAGAGGCAAAGAATAAAGGTAAGCGAGTTCCTCATTGATGAGCTGGGTTTGAACAGAGGATACCATGTTCCACTCTCCTTTGTTACCTGCCTTATACTTTTGGCAAAGAAAATAACAGACTTACAAACTCAAGGGTATAACTGGTATCGTACTAAGGAAAAAATAGCCTTCTCAGATTATATTTTGTATTTCATAAATTCAGAAAAGATATTTCAGTGTTAAGTAACATTTGAGGTATTTGTATATTCTGGAAAAAAATTAAAACCAAGAATAAAACAGAGGCTACAAAGGTAAGCCATGTTCCCACACATGAACTGGTTCAGCAATACCCATATTCATGAGTACATGATAAAATGAATTACTTATGTATTTGGATTGAAAAGGATTCTAGTATGGCCTCTAATCATACACAGAGAGAGACTAAACTAATAATAGAAAAAGTGAGAAGTTGGAAGCCCTTGATGATGGATACAGATAAGGTACAAACAGTGAAAATGTTTCTAGTCCCTTTAGCATTGTATATAGGTCAAGCACATTTTTATCAACCCCAGGAAAACCTGTGGCCCAAGAATTGAAAGAATTTATTTTGGGCGGTAAAGAGGGTAAGAGTTAAGTGGGATCAACTGTTCCTCCCCACAGAACAAAGTGGTTTAGGATTACCAGATATGGAAAGATACTTTAAGGTTACACAGTTAAGGCTCATACATACAGCACAAGCAGAAAACTACAAATCAAACTAGAAAGAAATTATCCTGAAATAGGGCAGCGTGTTCACAAAATAAAAAGAGGGGGTAGAATTTTGGATACAAACACTTAAACAGAAGACTGAAAACTATACAGAATATTATGTACATAAAATAGCAAAGAATGTTTTGAAAACTATGACAGCACAGGAATGAAGAAAACAGATTTTACAAATAGGGATGACAGCAAGTAGGGGTACAGAAAATAGGCAAGAGGGAAATGGAACTTACTGGAGAAAATTAGCATAGGAACCAAGGTACTGAAAGAAAATAAATCATGGACAAAACGTTAAGCATTGGATGAGGCAAAGCAGAAGTCTGCAATGGGGCTTGGGGAATGCCTTCCCCATTAGTGACTGATAAGAGTACAGGCACAGGGGACTTTTAAATGAAAGACAATCACTAAATGAGTTTGTAGCAGAGTCTAGAACCAAAGCTGCAGTAACAAAACTGTAATAAGTAGGGCATACAAAATAATGCAAGACAACTATACAAATCAATCAGAATAGGATAAAAAAAAAAAAGACTAGGAAATGAGAAAGGAAAGGCAATATACAATTAAACAATGGGAGAATACATGCATGGTTCCCAAGTATGCAACAAAACTTACAATGCTCAGGATTTTTGCATGGCTATTTTTAGCGTTTATATCACGTTATCGAAAGATGAAAACAGCGAATGCTATTTCAATCGGCCCCAAAACATCTAAACATGAAAATATCGAACATTCAGAAATTTGTATTCCCTGTATCCTGCTCCGAAACAAATACACACAACACAAGCACATCAAACAAACAGCAACCACAAACATGCACTTCAATTGCTACATCTAACGCTACACTAAACTAAACATACACTATCATCTACCCACTTAACCCAAACCCTAAGGTCTGTCTCTATCGCACACTCACCTAACCTGTGCCCTAACCCTAACGTACAAACAAACAATCTTACACTTACCTGAACCCAACCCGTAACTTTCCACCATAGCGCCAAGAATAGCAAAGCCACAGGAACGGCCAACTGAATTCTTTCCCCAAGGAAAGAATTTGCTGTTCTGAAGCTTCGCTATTATTAGCGTTCGCTGAATAGTGTTCGATATCAGAACATTCGAAGTTTTGTTCTGATATAGACCCTATTTTTACATCCCAAGCAGACAGGTGAATTCTTTCACAGTTAGGCAGCAATTGATGGAGGTGTGATAGGAAAGAGGGAGTACAAGACATGTTTTTTGTGAATGCAGTGAGTTGACAGATTTTAGAAATTCCCAACACACTACTTTGTCAGAAATACTGGGGAGCAAATTATTTCAACTAATTTGAGCTAGAATATAGAAACAGAACTGCCTAGACACAATAGGTCCCTACAAAGTTTAAAGCTGTCGGCTGCCTAAAAAAGCAAGCACTAAATAACCTACTAATTACTACAGCATTCAACCTTCCTCATTACCTAGAGGAAAACAGTTTTGGTACTTGCTTTCCTCACTTGCTTAGAGAAAAATAGCTCTTGTACTCACTTTCCTCACTTATCTAGAGGAAAACAGTTTTTTATTCAGGCATGTCCAAGGGTCAGCTCCCAGTGTTCTCTCCTGTCTATCTGATGAATCTGGGCATCTTGGGGCAATGTAGAAATTGCCTCATGTACACAGACAACCCTCTCCTACCACCCAACACTACCACCTGTGGGAGATAGACTTATCTAGCCAAACTGGAGGTAAAGCTCTCTCCAATCAAGCTTGAACTTGACAGTCAAGAGGAGAAGGTAAACATTTGCATCACACCACACTCATCACATAGTCTCACTAAATCTACACCACCAAAACCCACACCACCAAAACCCACACATAGAAACACAAAAACATTTGCAGAGGCTCTCAATAATAATCTGCTCAAGCAACAGAGACTTCCAATGCAGAAATGCAAGCAACCTCCACCCCCCAATACAACCCAAATGACACAAAGCCCGCAGACTCAGTGTACCACTCAACCACAGCCAATAAGGCAAAACAATGTACCCAACACACTAGTCATAGGTGACTCTATAGTCAGGCACATTGCTGTCCCACTCACCAGGCTAAACAAGGAGAAGGTTACTGTAAGCTGCCTGTCGGGTGCCAGGATCTGTCACATAACCCACGCACTCAGGTCACTCCACAAAAAGTACAAATATGACTCTGTCATTGTCCATGTTGGTGTGAATGACCCGAGACGTACCTCCCTGGGCTACATGAAAAGAGACATGGAAGAGATCTCCGATCTTGTAGCCCAGGCAGCTATGACCCTAGCCCTGAGTAGCATTTTGCCATCACACAGAATGATACCACAGTACAAGGACAAAATGATTGACTTCAACAATTGGCTAAGCTTCTGGTGCCATTCTAAAGGGATCCAGTATCTGTCTGCCTGGGATTACATGGTCGACAGACCACGATGCTTTGCCAGAGATGGCCTGCACCTGTCACCCCTGGGATTCTGGATACTGGCTAAGGTTCTTGCCGCCCCTATAGTGCCTTTTTTAGGCAAGGTTCAAATGACAAAATCACCACCGTAACAGGAACAGGCAAGCAAAAACTGAGGGTGATGCTACTCAATGCTAGAAGTCTAAATGTCAAAATGCACTCACTCGAGGCACTCCTTAAAATGGGGAACATTGATATCTGTGCAGTGACAGAGACCTGGTTCAAGGCTCCAGAGAGCACCCCTGCACTACCAGGCTATAACTCATACCACACTTTTCGGCCATGTAACCTGGACAGGAACACCAAAGGCAGAGGTGTGTCCATATTCATTAAGGATATCCACACCTCCAGGCTAGTTGCTCAGCATAATGCAGCCGAGGTTATCCAAGTGCAACTAACTCTGGGCACAACTGCAATCCAAATTGTAGCTTGCTACAGATCATCCACCATGCCCCAGGATTCCCACTCCTCTTTTCTTGATGTACTGGATAATATTAGAGTTCAACCAAACACCCTAATAATGGGCGATTTCAACTACCCCACCATTAACTGGGAAAACTACTCATGTGCCAACTCCTTCGCTCAATGCTTTCCGGAATTCATAAACTCCAATGCCCTGGATCAACTTATTCACACCCCCACCAGGGGCAACAATATCCTAGATCTAGTCATTACCAACATGAGTGATCTGTGTTACACACCTGAAGTCAACGCCTCATTGGTCCGATCAGACCATAAGATAAATTACCCTAGATATCCATATCCTGCCCCCACCCCCTTTAAGGAAACCATGGTAAAAATTTTCTCCAAAGCCAAATTCATGCTTCTTAAGACAGAAGTGGTGAACTTCATGACACCCATGCAGATGGACAATACAGTTACGACTACTGGATCCTACACAATTGCACTTTATAAGCACTTACATGAGTGCATGGATCGTGCTATCCCAAACAGAACCAATACGCTAACCTCCAAAAAAAGGAAGCCAACCTGGTGGTCCTCTGCCATACACAAACTGTACAACAGAAGGAAGAAACTGTTGCAAGAGAGAGTAAAATCCCATGAGTGGAGGAGCTCCCCTGTCAGCCTCAGTAAGAGACTGCGATCCCTGATAAAATCCTCCAAAACTAGTTACGAAAACAAAAATCGTCACTGATTCTAAAGACAACCACAAAGCATTCTATAGCTATGTCAAGAATCTCAATGGCAACACTCAGATCTGCTCTGCGTTACAGCACAATGGCACTAAATATACAGACCCAACTGATATTGCCAACATCCTGGCTGATAGGTTCAGTGCTTTACCCATCTCTCAATCCCCTAAAGGGCCCATCTCTATATCGGAAGAATGCAAAGTTCCTGTAATCACGGCTGCACAAAACCACACTTTCCAAAGCCAAGAACACAGCATCCAGGGGACCAGACAACATCCCAGGCTGCGTTCTACACAACAAACTGGCACCCCACCTAAGTACCATGTTCAATCATAGCCTCACCTCAGGCTTTGTGCCTGCTGAATGGCGCACAGCGATGGTTATCCCACTCCACAAGGAGGGAGCCACCATGGGTCCCAGGAACTATCACCCCATTAGCCTGATGAGCCTGGTCTGCAAGGCCATGGAACGTATCATCATGGAACTTATAAACAAAGACATTGGTAATCTCCAAACTGTGGACTCCACCCAGTTCGGGTTTGTAAAAGGAAGATCATGTCTCCTAAACCTGACAGACTTCTTTGAAGCAGTCACCAAAGCAATAGACAAGGGTAAGGTGGTTCACACAGCCTATCTAGATCTTGCCAAGGCTTTCGACACCATCCCCCACTCTGGAATTACAGATAAACTCACTAAACTAGGTATAAATCCCTATGTCACAAGATGGGTTGCCAACTGGCTCACTGACAGAACCCACACAGTGAAAGCAGCAGACTCCAAATCAGACTTCAGACCAGTGACAAGTGGAGTACCACAGGGTTCAGTCCTGGGTCCTCTCCTGTTTGGTATCTACTTCTCTGAAGTACAGGCTAACACGGAAGGTCTTTGGCTGACAAAGTTCGCAGATGACTGCAAACTAGGAGCCATAATCGAAACTTCTAACGATGTGGACATCCTACACAAGAGGGCCTCACTGAGACAGATGCCTGGTGTCAAAGCCATGGCCTCAAGCTCAATGCCAAAAAGTGCACTGTCATCCCTTTGATAAAAACTCTGTACACATGAACTACAACATCGGCGGTAGTACACTTAACACCTAAAGTGTGATAAGAGACCTTGGGACACAGGTGGACAGTAGTCTCTCCTTTGATAATCGCATTGCCACAGTAGTCAGGAAATCCTCCTACGTGGCACACCTCATCACAAAAGGTTTCTCATCCAGAAAAAAAAAAAAAAAAAGAGGTCATTGTTCCCCTCTACTCATCACTCATTAGACCCATTATAGAGTACAACGCCCCTATTGGTATGTAACTCAGCCATCTATAACTGGAAAGGCTGCAGAAATACCTCACAAAGAGGATTACCGGCCTCAAACAGATGCCCTACACAGACCGTCTCAAAAAACTCCAGCTTTACTCAGTCACATATCGCCTACTCACAGGTGATCTCTGCCTAACATACAAAGCTATGTCAAACCCAGAGCTGATGGACATGCTCCACTTAAAGAAACCCCAATCCCTCCAAGCTACACACTCTAGGGACCTAAACCTTGTCCCCACAATAAACAGAACATGCCGGAGGCATAGATTCCTGTCCCAGAGACTTCCCAATACTCTGGAATAAACTACCTATCTATATCAAACAAAACTCCTTATTAGCACTCTTCAAGAAAAATCTTGATAATTGGAAGGGAAATAGGAAATTCACCCCGGGATCACATCTGTGGTGCTGCTAGACAGGGGCACAGGAAAATAATTTTCTTGGGTGGAAAAAGTCAGGGTACCTTTTTAGCTGGGCTTGTATAGGCCCCAGGGCCGATAGCCTAGTACCTACCTATGTAAACCAAAAACAAAAACAACTTTAACAGAATTGCCAAATGTTAAAAAGAAGATAAAAGAGCTACAAGTGGTATCTTTAGAAAAGGAAAAGAACAAAGATAAAGGAATAAACGGAATCTATGGGAAAAAAAAAAAAACAGAATAATGTTCAGAAGTGATATAGCCCAAGTCCTGCCTTCCCAGAAATGTGTAATGTTAACTTGAACAATTAAGAAAAAGAACATATTTGTATGGGTTACTCCAAGATAAGATGTGTTTGGACAGAGGAACCAGGCAGGGGTGTCCTCTTTCCTCTCTGTTATTTGCTTTATATTTAGAGCCACTGGCAAAGACAATAAGGGACTCAGGAATACAGGGATATAACTGGTATGGTAATCACGAAAATTTAGCTTTACTTGCAGATGATAATATTTTGTATCTGATAAACACAGAAAAAGTCATCTTAGTTTCAAGCCTTTTTGGGACATAAAATTAGTGAAGCTAAAACAAAGGTTATAGCCGTAAATTCCATACCAACACATGAATTGGTCCAGCAATACCAATACTTATGGGGACATGACAAGATGAAAGTATTTAGGAGTATGGATTAGAAAGACTTCTATTATGGCAGCTAAGGATATGTGGGAAGAGACTAACCAAAAGATAAAACCAAAACTGAGAATCTGGAAACCCTTAGCTATGTATATGTATAACAAGATACAAGCAGAGAAAATGTTTTAGTCTCTTTAGTGTTGTATACGGATCAGGCATACTTTTATCAACCCATGGAGAAGTTGTGGACAATAACTGATAAAGAATTGAAGGCATTTATCTGGGAAGGAAAGTGGGCAAGGGTTAAGTGGGATAAACTAATACTTCCAATAGAACAAGGTGGTTTAGGTTTACCCGACTTAGAGATATTTTACAGCTGCACAGTTAAGGCTCATATACATAAACACAAGCAAAAGGTTATAATTCAAAGTGGAAAAAATGAAGTAAGGGGGGGGTTCAAGAAATACAGAGAGAGAGTGGGATTTTGGATGCAGATCCTTAAAAAGGACAACAACCATACAAAATATATTCATAAAGTAGTAGAAAGTATTTTGAGAACCAAGTCAATACGAGAACTGAGAAAGGAGATTTTCCCAATAAGGATGACTGCAAGTAGGGATACAGAAAATAGGCAAGAGGGGCTGGAATTTACTGGAAAAACAATCCATGTCAGACAGAGCCCCTCAATGACCCTCTTCAAGAAGAATCTTGACGTTTGGATGGGAGATCGTAAATTTACCCCTGGTATCTCTTCTGTGTCACTGCTAGACAGAGGCACGGTAAACTAACCTTAAATGGGCTATCTTCTGTGACCTACTATACAAAGGCACAGTCAACTAATCTAAGAAGGGTGGTGAAAGCCAAACACACTCTGGCTAGGCTTGTAAATGCCCTAGGGCAGATAGCCTAGTATCAACCTATGAACCTATGAAAACCTGGCAAAGGAACCAAGATTTTGGGAGCAAACAATTTAAGCAGGAAAGATAGAGTGGGATGAGGCCAAGAAGACATCTGGGTTGCAGGCTAGTGACTGCCTTAATTACCATGGCTTGATCTCGGAGTACATGCAAAGAGAAAAATATGGGAGTTTTAAGTCAAAGACCTCCTCTGGTAGAGTTTTTAGTTGAATCTATAATAGAAGCAGCTATTAAAAATGGATAATTGATAAGGTGTAAAAAATAATGCATGCTAATTATAAGACTCAATCACAGGATGTTAGAAGAGCTCGGGACTGGAGAAGCAATTTACAAGAAAAATATGGGAAGACATATGCATGGCTTCCAACTATGCAAGTAAGTGCAAAAGGTTTAGGACCTTTGTATGGAAGTGTTTGCATGGGTATTTTTATACCCCAAGCAGACTTCAAAGATTTTTCCCAAAGGTAGAAAAGCAAATACTGGAGGTGTGATGGAGAATAAAGGGGTAACTGTGAACATATATTTTAGGAGTTCAATGAGTTGGCAGATTTAAAAAGTTCCCTGCAGAGGACTCTATCAAAAATATTGGGTGAGCAAATGGCTTTAAGTAAGAAAATGATTCTTTTGAGCTTAGATACAGGATCTGAACTGCCTAGACATAGTAAGGCCTTATTATATTTAATTCTACTATCTGCCAAAAAGGCAACTACAAGAAAATGGAAATCAAAATCTATACAAACTGTATTTGAGGTACTGAATATTATAAGAGATAAAAGAACTGGGAGAGGACTCTTTAGAAAAAGGGAAAAGCAAATTACAAAGTAGTAACTGAAAACTGTATGAACTATACATGCATAATAATGTTCAGGGGGAGGAGTGAGGTTTAATGAAAGGTGGGAATTTGACAGTTATTTGTAATGTTGGACTGATGACAGTAGCTAAGAAAATATATGATGTATATTGTATTTAAATGAAACAATTGTTTGTTTTCTTTTGTGTCAGTGCATGTTTGCCTAGGTCTTATGTGATGATTCTTTTAAACACCTTTATAAATTATATTTGTATGATGTGCAAAATGGAAAAAATATATATATAATGGTTTGTTTACTCTTTTATAATTGGATGTGCACTCATGTCATCATTTTATATATGAAGATGACAGAAATGTTTAAAAATATATTACTATATTCTTATTTGCTGCAATGTAGAGGACCTGTGTCCAGCTACACTACATGCATAAAGACACTGATGTTGTTGATTCTCTACATATACTTTCTAAATCAGTACATAAAAAATTAACTCGTTAAGTGTACATACTTATCAGAAAAACAAAACTTTGTACCTGCTATGAAATCAGTGTTCTTGTTTGAAATGTCCCTTATTAAAATTACTTGCTCATGTTGACCTACAGGAAAATAAACAGTTACAACTAGAATTAAAAAAAAAAAAAAAAAAAAAAAAACACCCCGAATGTGCTCGATCTTGTCTGATCTTGGAAGCTAAACAGGGTCGGGCACAGTCCACACACCTGTCTCTCACAGCCAGTGCTTGTTTATCAGGTGGCAGAATCCGCCATATCACCTATGCACTCAAGTCTCTCAACAACAGGTACTGTTACGACTCTGTCATAGACCATGTTGGCGTGAATGACTTGAGACGTACCTCCCTGGACTATATGAAGACAGACATGATCGAGCTCGCTGAATGCGTGTCCCAGGCAGGTATGTTCCTAGCGTTAAGCAGCATTCTATCATCATCAAGAATGATGCCACGATACAAACAAAAAATGATTGACTTTAACAATTGGCTTAGTTTCTGGTGTCATTCCAAGGGGATCCCGTACCTGACAGCCTGGGAAGACATGATTAACAAACCACAATGCTTTGCCAGTGATGGCCTGCATCTGTCTGCCTAGGGCTTCAGGCTTCTGGCAAAGACTCTTGCCTCCCCCATAATGCCATGAGGTTAAAAATAACATGAAAATTTCATCAAAACACAAACTAATGGTCATGGTGCTAAATGCTAGGAGTCTAAACATGAAACTGCACTCACTGCAAGCATTCTTAATGTTGACATTTGTACAGTCCTGGTTCAAAGCTGTGGAGAGCACCCCGACCATACCAGGTTACTCATCCTATCATACTTTCAGACCCTAAATTGTAGGCAGTATAGCAAAAGGAGGTGGAGTTGCAATATGCATCAAAGACAAAACACTTCCACACTGGTCAAACAGTATAACGCACAGGAGACACTCCAGGTGCAGTTAACCACTGACAAGACTCCTATTCAAATCACAGCTAGCTACAGGCCCCCAACTTTGACTCAGGATGCCCACTCCACCTATCTGGACCTCTTTGAATCTATCAAGATTCAACCCTTTACCCTGACCCAGGGCGACTACCTATTCAATCATACATCAGAAAAACTACTCATGCCAAAACATAAATGCCCAGAGATTTCTTGACTTCGTCAAAGCAAATGCCTTGGACCAGCTGGTCGACACTCCCACAAGAGGTGAAAATATCTTGGACTTGGTATTAACCAACATGAGTAACCACTGCAGCATCCCTAGTGTGTCATCCTCCCTGGGAGACTTGCAGTCGCATTCAAAGTCACCATCTCCCCCAACCCCCACCTAGGGTCAAACAAAAAAAACCTCTCCAAAGCTGATTACAGCCTCCTGAGGGAATGTATAAACAGCTTTACAGCCCCCTCCACAAGAACTGGCACATATGTCCAAACCTACTTCAAAGTACTATACAAGCATTTATATAGCTGCATGGAATCAGGAATACTCGACAGGAGAAAATCCTCCTCCTCATGAAAGAGTAAATCTGTCTGGTGGGCATCTGCAATAAAAAAAAAATTCTACAACAAAAGGAAAAAAAATTGCTGTCCGGGACCAATAAGGAGCAGGTGCCTTACTGGAAGCAATCTCTCCTTAGCCCAAACAAGCAAATAAGAGCACTAGTGAAATCCACAAAGCAAACTTCGAGCCACATCTACCGAAGACAATCATGAGGCCTTAATCACATATGTCCGCAATCGCAAAGGAAGCACTCAGATCTGCTCAGAACTGGTGGTCAAGGACACGACATACACAAAAGCCATAGATATAGCCAACCTGCTGGCAAACAGGTTCAGTGAAAACTTCACCCCTCTGTCCCCCCATCAGTAAATCAGGACATCCCCAGCACCTGCCCCCTACCCTTATCTCTGGGGAGCAAGTCATCACTGTCCTCCCAAAGGCAAAAAATACAGTCTCCGTGGGACCAGAGAACATTCCAGGGTCCATCCTACATGACCTCAGGCAGGAAGTTGCACCACAATTAGGCACCCTATTCAATCAAATCCTGAGTACCGGCTTTGTCCCAAGCGAGTGGAGGAAAGCCACTGTCATCCCTTTGCACAAAAGTGGAGCGTACACTGATCCAGGAAATTAGACCTATCAACCTAACTAGACTGATCTGCAAGGCCATGGAGCGGATTATTATGGACCTCATTAACAAGGACATTGGTAACCTCTAAACACTAAATCCCACACAGTTTGGTTTCCTGTTAAATTTGGGCGACTTCTTTGAGACAGTCACCAAAGGTATGGGCGAGGGGAAGATAATGCACACCGCCTACCCTGATCTGGTCAAAGCCTTCGATACTATTCCCCACTTGGGTATAATAGATAAACTCTCTCAACTAGACATCAATCCATATATTTACCAGATAGGTAGCAAACTCGCTCACTGACAGACTCCACCTAGTCAAAATAGGGGAAGCCACCGCAAGCAGTAGACCCGTAACAAGAGGTGTACTCCAGGGATCGTTCTTTGAGCCTCTGTTTGGGATGTACTTTTCTGAGGTACAGGCCAAAACCAATGGGCTATGGCCGACCACGCCTGCAGATGACTGCAAGCTGGGCACTGTCATCAATTCCCCTAGTGATGTGGACATCCTCCAAGAGGGTCTCACCAAACAAATGACTGGTGGCAGAAACATGGCCTCAAACTGAATGCCAAAAAATGCATCATTATCCCCTTTGGGGAGACGGACATCCCCAAAAATTATCACATTAATAACAAGGTCCTAAGCACACAATCAATTGTAAGGGACATGGGCACCTAGGTTGACTGACTTTTGACCACCATATTGCCTCCGTTGTATGGAATGCTTTCTACATGGCCCACCTCATTAGTAAGGGTATCTCATCCAGGGACAAAGAGGTCATAGCATCCCTGTATTCTTCCCTTATAAGACCTATTATGGAGTACAATGCCCCTTTCTGCATGAACCTCACAAAGCACATGGAGCAGCTAGAGAAAACCACAGAAGCTCCTCACCAGGAGAATCCAGGGCCTCAAACATCTACCCTACACAAATAGGCTAAAAGCTCTGTCCCTGTACTCAGTCACATACAGACTCCTCAGAGGTGACCTCTGTCTGGCATACAAAGCAATCTCAGACCCCACCTTGACAGGACTGCTGCATATCCACAAGTCAAGCTCCACTCGAGTAACCAGCACGCACGACCTCAACCTTGTCTGAGGCATCAATGGGACTTGTTGACAGGACAGATTTGTGACCCAGAGACTCCCCCTGCTGTGGAAAAGACTCCCTCTCCACGTCAAGCACAGTACCTCATTAACCATTTTTAAGCACAACCTGGATAACTGGATGGGGAACAGAAAACACACCCCCTGGGATGGCACCTGTGTCCCTGCTGGACAGGGGTATCGGATGCTGACTTGTCGGAACATGGCTAAATTCTTGACTAGGCTTGTAAGGGCCTAGTAACTTCCTATGGTCCTAATAAAAAGAGAAGGACTTTTCTGATCAGGCATTACACAAGAAACCGCATGAAATGATGGACTTGGACTTTAGCTGTTCGTAGCCCTGGATGAACATAACAAAACTGCCCAAGCAATCTACTTCACGCAAATGAACACTGAAAGGACCAAAATGAAGAGCAAAAAAAAAAAAACACACACCCACACAAAGTACCGAGTACAACAGTATGATATACGACTGAAAATAATATGCATACTGCTAACTTATAAAACAACTCTATTTCATGATAATGATGAAGCTGAAAAGTGCCCACTCAAAATTATGAACAAATAAGTCCACTGCACATATACATCAAGTTATATTAAGAAACTCACGGAACGTTTCCTTACATACCACTCACATAGCTTACAGAACAGATTCAAAACACAGACAATGTCCCATAAATTTAGTATGGAAAGCTCTTCCAGAATAAGATAAAATAGATGTCATAGCCTGTTATGCTATCGAAGCTTGCACCAAAGTTGCCATGCAAAGGCACTCCAACCAATAATATAGCAGAAAAGGCCACAAAAAGAAGCTGATCTACACCAGTAATGCATTCATTCAAAACTTAATGTAGACTGGGTACTACATCGTATTCATCTGAACTCTAACCTTAGAAATACTCTTTGTACTCTACTGAATATAATTGTCTATACATTACTTAGTATGGTCTGAAAAAGCTACATTTCCTCTGTGTCCACAATCGTTTAAATTAATGCCACTAAGAGTTTCACAGATTGAAAAATATTTACTTAATAGTTTTAGTGGGAAAATGATGCAAACATTCATTAAGTGGCAGGGTTTCAATTTTTCAACTAACAGGTGGATTGGAGGGCAGTAATAAGAGCACACGGGTAAGAAATTATATTCAACTGCTACATCTCCGAAGTATCTACAAACTCTGTTCAAAGAAAAGGAATCTTAAAATAATTTAACAGCATTAATAGCTGTTTGAACAAAGGCTATTACAATGAAGGTGCACCAGAGATGTAAACTGAGCTCTTTGGTCATTAGATGAAGAACATCAAACACAACTTCAAAAATGTTTTCACTTCAACTGTTAACGTTACGACTCGTATTCAGCTAACAGTGGTGTGAATGGGCTCCCCAGTTTCCCAAAGGATTCCCGCCTTAATGCGTAGACCCAAACTTCACAATCACCAAAACTGAACAATGCTGAAATGTTAAAAAGCAAATGAATTTGCTGACACTATGTTTCCAAAGCAAATGAATTCGCTGACACTATGTTTCCAAAGCAAATGAATTCGCTGACACTATGTTTCCAAAGCAAATGAATTCGCTGACACTATGTTTCCAAAGCAAATGAATTCGCTGACACTATGTTTCCAAAGCAAATGAATTCGCTGACACTATGTTTCCAAACTATCAGCTGATATGGCACACTTAAATGTATAGACTGGCCATTAATTGTACGCCTTCTTTCAGCTCGCTGAACAGCAATGATACCTAGCAAAACAAATACCATCAATGCAACAAAAAAAAATCTACATTAGCTTTCCAAAATGCTGCGGATTTTAATGCAATAAAAAGGTCAATCATTTAATCAGAATAACATATTGGAAAAAATGGTGTAGCTAGGCATTCTCTTTGTGCTCTACTGAACACATTTTTTCCTGAGCATCACATCAGCATGGCTTTTTTCACACCATATTATGTCTACAACTAAGTGAATGCCTTTAACAGCATGTGCAATATTACCAACCTAAAAGCAATATTTTAATAGTTTTAGGGGGAACAGCATTTATTAAGTGCTTGGGGGCAGCATTTTGAGAGATGCATCCATTTTAAGTACCAGATGTCCCGGGGGGGGGGGGGGGGTTACTACTAAGAACTTGTGAGTACAAAATGAAATTTGCTTGCTACAGTCCTGTTTGGAATAATAACGTCTAAAGCATATACCACAAATTACAAGTGGAGAGTCCTTCCTACAGGTTGCAGCACTGTCCTAAAGTTACTTAAATTTCAAATCCAGGGTGCGTCATTATTCTAAATAATAAAAAAAACAATGCAAGTGCCCGTTAACAATATTATACTACTAACTGTAGTTTATTTCTGTTACATCTATGTCAATAGTAGGCATACACTTCCCGACTTAAGAAGCACGCAGCGTCCCCAATGCACTGTCTCTTTGTATCTACAGCAGCTTGTTTAAAAAATTCACAACTACTAAACATGCAATCATCACCGCTGAGAAACCTGTATTAATCACCAACCTAAGGTCAACAACCAGAAAAGTAAACATCTATAAAGAAAAAGTAAAGCTCAATGAAAATGAAAAACCCACTCAATTCTAACTTACCTTCAGCCATGTTTGTTGTGAGTCTCAGTACGCTACCACGCAACTACGAGAACCAATCACAATGTCATGTTAATCCGCGCATTGATTTTGCTGCCTTTGACTTTTTTTGCGTTTCCCACATAAAGCGAATAGTTACTAACAATTTACATGCCTGTCAATTGCTCTTGAATTTCGGGAACGTCCGTGAATTATTACTCAAATTTTAGCTGTGTCTTTTTTAAGTATTCCTAAAATTGGTGACTTGGAGAAAAAGTAGTAAATTACATTTAATAAATAATGACGGTAATTAAAATTATAGACGTCTTTTACTTCATACAATGAATATTAATGTTCATTCTCTTATTCTGTCAATGTTTCACGTTAATAGTACTAATATTTTAGAAGTGTCCCAGATTTTAGTGAAATGTGCCCATGATTTGTTGGGAGCTATGGTGAGTGTATCATCAAAAATCAGAGTAACATGTTGTCTCTTCGGTAACACCGCTAATCTATTTTTTTACATGTGCTATGAAGCATAGCCGGTTTTAGGCACCAGCGAACCCTGCGATCGCTGGGGGCCCCCTGGTCCTGGGGGGGCCCCCAACCACTGCAACTTATGTTATCTTGATATTTTGTAACATGTCTGTCAAACCAACAAAAGCTAGTACAGCAAGCTTGTATACTTAAACCAGGTAAGTAATCTCCTTCAAAATTCAAAGATCTTTAGTTATAGTAACAATAATTTGTCAAGTAACAAACTTTACAATTTCATTAAATATTTTACCAATGATATAATGCTCCAGCCTAGTTAAGCTGTTGGTGGATATCCTCTTCACTAAAATTAACAACATAGATGGTTTTAGGTACCTGCAATAACTGTGGCTGCAGGGGGCCCCTTAATCCTCATTGACTGCGTGGGGGCCCCACAAAAGCTGCTGTTGGTTGGGGAAAAATAAGGAGAAAAATGTATTAATTTTCAATTACACTCTTTAACATGAACAGGACTGTAATATGACCCTGTTAGGACAAAGCTATAATGAACATAAGCAAAGTAAGCACTTGAGAGATCAGAAGCCAAGGGTAATCGATCTCAGTGCAAACTGTGGAGTTTAAGAAAAGCTGATGCTTCTAATCTTCAGGGATGGTTTAGTTTTCAGAGTTTTTATACATACTGGCAGAACAACTGATACTATAACTCTCAATGTCTTTGCTGAAGAATTCTGTTCAGTGATAAAAATAATAGCATAATAAAGTCTCAAAGCGAGGAACACATTTTATATATTACTCTAATTCACTTTGAAAAAGTTAATAGAATACGCATTTGCATCAACATGCATTTTTAGACAACAAGTGTAAAACTCCGATTACCTGATTTAGTGTGACAGAGTAAAATTATAAGACAAAATCAGGAATATCTGAGGAAATCAGGGATAGTGATAAGTATTAATTTACTACTTACTGAGGTAAATAAAATTGTCTTATCCCTGTTGCTGTTTGATGACTGCTAAACAGCAATCACTGATCTTGTGTAGCAGTACTAGTGTTGTACAATGTACTTGCTGAAATAAGTACAAAATTAACATTGCTGTGATGTGTGTGTGTGTAAAATATCACTGATTTTTATCAATGCACACATCCAATAATGCCGGAACACACACGTTATTCTTCTGAGTATCAATAAAAAATGTAGCTAACAAGTGATTATATTTCAAAAGTAAGACATAATGTATGTCATAGGCATTCAGACACTTATATCTTCTAGGTATTGGGTGGCCTCCACTCCCTAGACAGTATAAATAGATACAGGGGGCTCCCTTAATCATCCTTGACTGTGGGGATCCCCAAAAAAGCTGGTTTTGGTTGAGGAAAAAGGAGGAGAAAAAATGCTTTCATTTTCTGATTGCACTCTTTAGCCTGAATGGAGTTATATGATATGACCCTGTTAGGATAAAACTGATAATAGCCTCTGTCCTCAACCACAAACATTCTAAAACATCCCTGCTCAGATGTTTGTGTACAGACATTTACCATAGGTTATGTGGGTGCTGGGGATTGTGTAGTCATCATTTCCTTTACTTTTCTAACAGACCTCAGAGATATATAAAGAAAGTTACTTTAGCTCCTGTAGGGGCAGTGTACTGCGGTAGCAGCAAAGTAGAATACATTATTGCAGTCATTATTTATTTTTCACTTTCATCACAATCAAACATCAGACACATATACAGCTGGTTGCCTTTTGAGGTTAGGATCGAGGAGTTAGTAGGCATGCTATATATATGTATTTCAGCAGTCACTTGAAATACATGACTGTGGCCATTTGAACTTCTGCTTTCATCCCAATCTAACACCAGAGGGTTGCATAGGCTGTGACTGTCTTTTTGGGAGGATTAGTGATGCAAGCAGTATTCCCATGCAGGATCTGTGTATCCTCACAATTGACTTTTTAATTTACTTAGAGCTTCTATTTTTGTCAGCTTTGAATTTTAAGTCTTGGGTACAACTTATGTATTCACTGAAAGAAAAAAAAGACTGCAATTCTTTTTTCATGCCTGTCAATTTTTGTTTAGGCCATTTTGGATTGAAGGTCCGTGAAATGCCCGAGCTTTTAGCTGTGTCTTAATGGAGTTATTTCCTAAATGGTTATTACTATGCTGACTTGGTCAAGAAAGTAGTAAAAGACAGAAGGAAAATAAAGCTGAACAGCAACATTGAATTTCTTTCCTTAATCATCATTTTATTCATACAATGAATATTAAAAGAAAAATAAACTTAAAAGCACTTTAGAGCATATATATAAAGTTATGGCCTTGAAAAAAGCTGAAGAAAAAAAAAATGTGATGAGAAATGGAAGAAAAGTAATGTGCATAAATTAGGAAGCCCAACATGGAAAGCAGGGGAACCTCTGGAGTGTGTGTGTGTCTTGTTTTTTTTTTTTTTTTTTTTTGGCAAACCAGTGCCTGTTCATTCTCTTAGAGTTCTGTCAATGTTTCCTTGTTACACACATGGTAGTAATATTGTAAATGTCCCAGATTTTGTGAGATGGGCCAACACAGTGTGGTTTGGTAATAAGATCATGGTAGCTAAGGTCAGTTTGTGTGTATCATCAAAAGCCTGCAGCATGAACTAACAAGATGTCTCTTGGCAGTAACAGGGGCCGCTAATCTATTTTTTTACATGTGCTATGAAGTTAGCAGATTTTCCGAGATTAGTATTAGGTAAAACTACACTTTATTAAACTTGACGATTTTTATTATACTTATGCCATGATAATAAGTTGACCGTCTTCTTCCACTCTTAAGGGAAGGCAGACGTCCATAATTATTCTGCAACCATGTGTTCCACCTGCTCGGATATAATGATAAAGGTAGCGCTCAGTGGTTCATCAGAACAGCGGCGTTTTTGGGCAGCCACCACTGCCTCAGCATAACAGAAGGACCGCGTCAAATCATAGCAGCGATTACTTTTTAATGATGATTCAGTCCGCTCATCCCGGTCGTCATATCTCTCAATTGAAATAGGACAAATCTCAACAGAATCAGGGACACTTTTCAAAATATTAGTGCTGTTAACTTAATATTTTTAAACACCTTTGTTGAATTATCTTCTCTTAAACGTCTTTCTTCTGTTTCAAAATATTTTTCTACAAATATTGTTACAATTTGTTCGCACAATTTTCGTTTTTCTATGTAATTTTCTCCCACTCTTTTCAAAAGATCCCAGTCCCCGTTCCGTTATCTCTGTTACAGTTTTCACTATTTCAATCATGGTTAGGGTTACCACCTGTCCCACTTTGCGAGGGACAGTCCCTCTTTGGGCAGTTGTGTCCTGCAAAACATTGTGAGAAAATGGCAAATGTCCTGAGATTTTAGGACAAAATTATTTTCTATATTTTATGTAATAGTTGCATAAAACAGTTATTCTGTATCTGAAACACCTAAATGTTATAAGAAACAGAATATGGAACTAAAATGCTACAAGAATAAACTTTTATTCAGGCAAAAAAACTGAAGTTCTGTCCTTTGTACTGGCCGTGGGTATGTTTTGCCCTGCAAAATCTGATGTTTGTAGCACAAATGTCCCACTTTGACCATTTGGAAAGGTGGCAACCCTAATCATGGTTGGCTTAGAGTTTTGAGTTCCATTTTCTAGTAACTTCATTTTTGGCAGCCAGCAGAATTATAGTTAACAAGGTCTTACTGTGTGTGGGCAATGTAGACCCTGTTTCCCAGCTCAAAAAAAAAAAAAGAAAGAAAAAATCATTTCCATAGTTAAACTCATTTCCTCGCCCATTCCTCTTGATTGAATACTGTGGAGAATTTTTAAAGTCTGGCAACTGATTACATTCTGAGCATATGCTCCCATTACCTCTTTATTCCTCATTAAACCTCAAAACATTTGCCATTCACGTGAGGAATTTTTTTGAAGTCTGTTTGGGGTATAAAAGTACCTATGCAAACACTTCCAAGCAAAAATCCTAAATATTCTACACTTTGTTGCATATTTGGGAGCCTGATAGCAAAGGCAATTTCTAATCTGTAGTCCAAATGTCTTCTTGGTCTCTTCCCATTCTATTTCCTTTCCTTCTCTAATTATTTGTTCCTAATACCTTGGTTCCGTTGCCAGCTCCCTCCAGTAAATTCCAGTCCCCTTGCCTGTTTTCTGTATTTCTAATTGCTGTCATCCTTGTCGAAAGAATCTCCTTTCTCCATTCCCATGTTGGCTTAGTACTTAGTAAAGTGTCTGCTACTTTATGAATATGATATTCATTATGACTGTTGCTATCCTCCTTAAAGATTTGCATCCAAAATCCCATTATTTCCTAATTTCTTGATTTCCCCTCTGCTTCATCATCATCCCTTTTAATTTTGGATTGTAGCTTTCTGCTTCTGTTATGTATAAGAGCCTTAAATGTGTAGTTCTAAAATATCTCTTCAAATCAGGAAATCCTAAACCTGTTTATTCAGTTGGAAGGATCAGCTTATCCCACTTGACTCACCCTCTTCCCCTCCCAGATGTAATTATTCAACTCTTTATTAATTACTATCCACAACTTCTCTTCTGGTTGATAGAAATATGCCTGACCTGTGCATTAAACTAAAGGGGCTAAAAAACATTTTCCTGCTTGTATCTTGCTATCCATATCCATAGGCAAGAGCTTCCAGTTTCTTAGTTTTTGTACTATCTTTTGTTTAGTCTCTTTCCACATATCCTTAGATGCCGTAACATAATCCTTTTTAACCCCTACTCCCAAAATACTTCATGTTATCACATCCCCACAAATATGGGTATTGCTGATCCAGTTCATGTGTAGGTACATAGTTTACAGCTATAGCCTTTGTTTTAGCTTCATTAATTTTATATCCTGAAAGAAAGAACAGTCTCGGAATGTTTCACAACATTGAAATGTCCTTTTTTGGTCCTATCAGATACAACATAATATCACGTACAAATAAAGATGAAGTTTCTTGAATACCATGCCAGTTATATTCTTGGATTTCTGAGCCTCTTGTTTTCTTTGCAATGGTTCTAAATATAACACAAATAAAGGGGAGAGAGGATACCCCTGCCTGGTTCCTCTGTTCAGACACAACTTATCAGAGAGGAACCTTCCCACTTTGATTTTTGCCTCCAATCGCTCATATATCCTCCTAATTAACCTTATTATTGTATCAGGAAATGCAAATTAGGTTGGCTAGAATTACCCAACTTATTAAACTTTAATCAACTTACCCTGGCACATCAAATAGTCTACCACCCCAATAAAACACCATCTCTAATAGGTCTACTCAACCCCTACAACAACAACTGCCAACTAAGATCCACAAAAAAAGCACTCATAGAAATATCCAAAAGCAAATACACATCAGGAAACTCCCTTTACTTACGTGCAGTAGTCAAAATCTGGAACTCCCTCCCCCTTGAAATAAGAATGGAAGACAACAAATCTAACTTCAAAAATCAACTAAAGCCCTACCTAACCAGTTTCTGGACATGCAACTGTGAAGACCCAGACTAGCTAACCTAATACCTAGTCCTATCTAGAAAGTGGCCATAAATGCTGTATGCCTCATAAAGTACTATGGCTGTACCTGGCACAACATTTCCACATGTATCACTATCTCACATTAACCACATGTACCTACTGTCTGAATTCTATTTGATTTTATTTTATTTTAATGCATTTTGTAATGACTATACTGTATACCTATGTATTGAATTTTTTAATATTTTTGTATCTTGATTATACTGCTTCATCATTGTATAGAATGTTTTAAATATTTTTTGTATTGTACTGTACTACATGGAGCTTTTTCCCCCCAGGTCTCTGCTGAAAATGGGCAATCTCTGCCCAGATGGAATTGCCTGCTAAACAAATGTAAAATAAAATAAATAATAAATGCTTCCATTGCCCTACTCGTAAAATCCCAGCTTACTCTGTTGAATGCTTTCTCTTCATCAAGACCCACCAACAACAGCATTATTTTCTTTACATTCCGCCTCCTTGTGAAAAAACATTTTTCTGTTAATGTTGTCAAATGTTTCCCTCCCCTTCACAAAACCACATTGATCCATATCCATCAATGTTGGCTACACCTTTGCCATTCTTTTAGCCATTATAGACATAAAAGCATTATAATCATTGGTTTAAAATTGAAAAGGGTCTATATGAAGTTGGATCTGATGGGTCTTTACTGTCTTTATGTATTACAGCCACCACAATTTTTTTTCCTAGGATGCTGGTGCTTCCTTTCTTTTTAAAATACCGTTAAACAAAACCTTCCACATCTTTATCATTTTCTTCCCTCCTAACTTCTAAACTTCCACTGAAATGCCATATATCCCTGGAGACTTTCCTGCAGATTGGTTATACATCACCATTTTTATTTCAACTCCTCCTATTTTAACTGTTACTTGTTGAACCTCATCTACATCTAACCATGGCATTTTTAAGTCTTCCATAAAGATTTCCATGTGTGCTTTTTCTTGATTTCTGTATTTCTCTGCTTTATACAAATGTTCATAAAATTTTTGAAATCTCTCTAACACCTCAACAGGATCTCTGGTTATTTTTCTTGTTATAGGCTTCCTAAGTTTGGCAACAACCCTTTCTACTTTTTGTTGACTAGGTCATTGTGTCAATAGATTTTGTGCTCTGGCGTCATTATCAAAAAACAGTTGCTTAGCAGCTTTTCTAAATCCATGGATATTATCCAGGTACTTCCTTATTTTCTCTTATGCGCTCTGCAATTGCACCTGTACTTGTTCTATGAAATTCCCCTTATTCTGTAATACTAATCTTTGTCAGCCCCTCTAAATAATTTTTGTTACTTCTTAGCCATATCTGCTTTTGTTCAATTAAGATCTTGACAGAATAACAACATCTGAATTAATATACATTTTTCTGGAGTAAACGAAATCTAAAACTATAATATTGTTATTTTTTATTAAGTGTAACTTACCAATAATTCTCCAACGGTCACAACATAGCTAAAATTGTAGTCAAAATCAGGGAAGTCACTGAAAATCAGGAGTACGGTCATCCTGGCTATGTGTGTTTGTCCCTTGACTCACTGGAGAAGAGAGTAGACTTTTGTACATAGTCGGTCTTGACTCAACATGTTCACAATTTCAGATAGCAATAAATAAATGTTTATTACTTAATATATGCATGATTTCTATACTGCCATGCTGGAAACTAATGCATTGGGCAGAAATAAGGATGTTCAAAATCAGGAACAGATGTTATATATTGCTCTTATAAACTTAGAGAAAGTTGCAAGAATAATAGGTTTTGCATTAACATGCATTTTCTGATGAAGCTGAAGGTTGAAACTCAAATGTCTGTCATTAGTTAGTGACTTCACTCCTCAAATATTTATCAGAAAACTACAAATTTTATCAGAAACAGAAAAAAATATGAAGAAAAAGTCTGGGCATTCTGCAAAAAATCTGGACAGTTGAAAAATATGTTCTGATCCAACCCATTGGTTTCTAGCATAGGATCATATATACGTTGAGTACTTATGTTTTGGTTCAGAATAAGCACTTCTCATAGAAAACTATTAAGGGTGATAGTGGATGATAATCTTACATTTGACCTGCATATACAAATTTCATAAGAAAAACGCATCAAAAACTAGGGATGCTTTATAGAGCCAAAAACTTTCTCACCAATGCAATTGAAACTACACTTGCCACTACTTATCTCCTCCTCACTCTTCTTTATGGCAATCTCATCCTTACTAACCTCCAGACTTCACAAAAATTAAAACTTGAACAATGCTATAACAAAGTTACTAAATTTGCAACACATACCCCTTTCAAAACCCATCACTGTATAGCACTGAAAAGCCTAAATTGGTTAGAACTGCCACATCAACTAACATATACACAACTTCTCACCACCTATAAAATTATCCAGCATCCATCTGTCTGTCCAAAAACATTCTATAGAACTATGTTTCCAGTTGGTCACTGTGATCCAGTGACCAAAAATCCAGTCTGTCTACAAACCTAGCAAATCTGCTGGGGATTGTCTATACTTGTACAAGGTTGCTAAGGCCTGGAACTCCTTACCGATATCTGTCAGGTCTATACCATCACTCCTATCTTTCAAAACCGCTCTGAAAGACTTCTTAGCTAAACTATATCCCTAAATGTGAACAAGTACATTTTTATTCCTTATACCTCCTTACTCTCCCTTCTTCACTTACTTCCTTACTGCTATCTAATTCTCTTCCCTGACTTTCTCTCTAAATGTACCGTAAGTCTGTTTTTCCCCTCACGTCATATTGCAATTCCTACTCGCATTAGACTAACTTAACTGTAATTTCTCTACAAACTGTCTAACATTTCTCTAAATATTAAATGATAACTTTGGTCGGCATGATGCCAGGGAATCTTCTTGGGCTAGGCTTATATAGGCTCCAGGGCCATTAGCCTACTACACACCTATGAACTTATACCTTGTATTGATTCTTAATCAATCTTTTTATACTATGTCTAATATGTTATAATCATTTAAATTGTAGATTTTTTTTGAAGATTGTAAAATTATTGTTCTTGAAATGTTTTGTAGTAATTTGGAAATTTTCTCCCTGGGCCTCCGCTGAAAATGGGCTTTTACACAGTCAGACTTTTCCAGTAATCAAATGTCAATAAATAAATAAATAAATAAATACATTTATTGTGCTTAGAGGTTGTGGGCGGCCACGGTGGTGCAGTGGTTAGCATTGTCGCCTCACAGCAAGAGGTTCTCCGGTTCGATCCTCGGCTGGGGTGCCATCTGTGCGGAGTCTGCATGTCCTCCCTGTGGTCGCGTGGGTTTCTTCTGGGTGCTGCGGTTTCCTCCCACTTCCCAAAGACATGCTGCAGGAGGATTGGACACTCTAAATTGGCCCTAGGTGTGAGTGCGTGTGTGTGTGCCTTCTGTGGAAGGTTGGGCGCCGGGCTGGCAACTCGACACTGTAAAACTCCACTGCCAATCATGAGCGGACAGGTGATCCGCTGTGGCGACCCCTAACCGGGAAAAGCCGAAAGAAGAAGAAGAATTGTGCTTAGAGGTTGGGAGGTATGCTGGACCCTCATCAATTTGGCTTTGTCAGAAGAAGTTTCTACCTTTTTAACTTCATTAATTTCTTTGAAAAAGTAACCAAAGCCGTAGACAGCAGTTATGTACCACAGGGTTCTGTGTTGAGACTTCTCTTGTTTGGCATCTATTTCTCAGACCTTCGGGCCTGGTCTCCTGGGTTGCAGTTATCTATGTTTGAAGATGAGTGTAATGTGGGTGTGAGTTGTTCGATCTTCCACTGACTCACAATTGTCTCAACATGGGTTAGATCATGTTAACAGTTAGTGCAAGGACAATTGTCTCAAATTAAAAGTGAAAAACATGTATCATAGTTCATTTCGGTAAACAAAACATTTTCACATACCATATAGGTGACACATCCCTCCAATCAGGTACAGTCATAAGGGATCTAGGCACTTTTATTACTAATTCCATATCATTTTACTGTATAATACTCATAATGTCTCTGCAGTATTGTAGAAAGTTTTCTATCTGGCTCATTTAATTTCCAAAGGCATCTCCATTAGATCCATAAAAGGCTTAATTACCCTTTACTTGTATCACATCAGACCCATTATTGAATATAATGTACCTTCTGGTATGTATTTGTCAACTCATATCGCTCAGCTTGAGAGGTCTGAGATTTTTACCTAAAAATATCAGGTTCCTCAAAATCTTAGTTATTAGGACAAACTGGCAAACCTCTCTCTGTACTCAGTCTCTTTGCTCATCCATGGAGATCTGTGGATTGTTTCAAGTCATGAAAGATGCAACCTTTTTTACCTGCTATTCTTTTTCAAAACTAATTAAAGGAACCAAACTTTCATCAACAGATATATAAGACGCATTGGTGTGATAGATTTATATCCCCAGCACAGCCATCACCTCTGGAACAAACAGACCAAGCAGAGAAGCACACTTTCCACTCTAAAGGTAAAATTAGATAATTGGATGAGCAGCCTCAAATTCTCCCCTATAGTCTATCTTGACTTGCTGTTCTTGAGGATGGAAATAACTTTTGAAAAGGGGGTTTTGTGTAGGGCTTTAATGGTCTGTAGACTGACTGCTTAGTACTCATCCATGATGAACCTAAAACATATACTTGAGTAGTTAAGACAGAACACCAAACAATAATAATTCTCCCTTACCTCTTGCCAGTCAGCATTACAAAAAGGGAGCACATTTTTATTTTATTTCAAAAACATCTGGAGGTCAGGATGATATAGTTGGTGACGAGGAAATTACCTCCAGATATAGCTTATTGTTTTATTAGTTTAAATATTGATAAATAGGTCTGTATTTCTAAACACAATAAATCCAGAAGGCACAATAGCTCCAAACATTTCTTCTCTAAAATATGGAATACCACCTCTTATAAAACAAATGAGTAGTCATTGAGCTCACTCACATCATGGCAATACATTTTAACTGTCCCTTATTTTCAGAGACACCCTTGCTTTGGGCTGCATTTTTAGCTCTGTCCCTCTTAATTTCCCTCCAAACTGGTGACTTTTGGGGAAAATTTGTGTTGAATTAAACTTTATTAATAATAAAACATGTAAGTTATAGACTTCGTTTACTTCAGAAAATGCCTCTGATTATTTCTGGATTTATCCCCGATTCTTTTGAGATTTGCCTATATTCGTCTCAGTTAAAACAGTGTATTTTTTTGATGAATAAATATGATTCAAATTATCATGGATATTCAACTCTTTCAATGTTTTAATACTTAAAATAAGAATCATTCCTTATAATGAGGTTCATCTGAGAGGCTATTAAGAAAAACACATTGTGCACCTGAATTACAAACCTAAAAAAATCCACCGCTACTCAGTTAGACACGTGTTGAGAATGGTTTTGCAGGGGGCGGAGTAACTCATATAGCCGACTACCATGTGTGTATGGCAATGGTTATAAACAATGCTTCAGAAGAACGACAGCTACAACGCATGCGTAGTTTGTTTTTAAACCCAGTTTTGGGTTATAGTAGCAGCACGGTTGAAATGTTAAACTATAGAGTTTGGGGATGTTGTAACTGTGTGTAGCTTTCTTTGTTGCGGTACTTTGTATGTGCTTGGTTATGACGGTGAGATTGTGTAACACAGCGGATAACAAATGTGAATGAGTTCTTCAGGCGGAAGATGGAAGAAGAAAAAACGCTCACCCGGCCCCGTTTCCCCGCCCGACGTCGACGCCCCTGCTGAGGTGTCTGTGCATAAGCGGAACCTGTATTACTTTTTGTACCCACTGATAACTGTCTTTGGTCTGGTTCGCTTTTTTGCTTTCCACTTGGGTATACTTTTTGCTTGCATGTGGGAGAGGCTCTACCGGGCCATGTCAAACGGGAGGACGCCGGCAGTGCTCTCTGGCCTGTCCGTAGGTACACGGGAGACAGTACCGGAGGACGGGAACTTAAAATTAGTCCACGCTGTCCACAAACAGGCCTTTAACTACGTTTCTGTTGCACTGCGGATAGATGAAGATGACAAAGGTGGATTAGTGTATTATTTATCCATATTGGTGGAACTTAGTTTTGTTGTGCATTAATGACAGTCCTAAATACATGGGCATGTATGTGGTGATAATTACCATTCTCCTTGTTTAAATCATTAAACGTTGTTTACATCTTTGCTGTAGTTAATGATATGATTATTAAGAGCATATTCCGTCACCTGCTGCTGTCCTGTAATGCTTCCCCGCACGTTTTATATGTTCATTTTGTTTTTCAATTTTATATGAATTTCATGCAAGGATGGTGGTAGTGGTGCATATAGTGGCGATGGCCATGACTTGATTAAGGAACTGTACGTCACTTTGGTGTGGGGGAGATTGTTATGAATGACATACGGTCTGATATGTTTTATTTTAGATTTGCAGGCAGAGAAATTGCTGAACAGCACAAATCATGGAATACTCAAATCTGTATTAGTTTAGTTTTGGTACAAACGCCAAGACGTGTTTGCATTGGTTATGAGCATTGTTTGCCCAGAAGACAAGTTATGTTTTTTTTTTTTTAATTTGCTTTGTTGTTAAATGGATCAGAATGCATATAAACAATGGTCTGCTTCATAGTGTCTATTCAGACAGACATGCTGTTGGTGGGGATTTTTAGTAGTGGGTTATCTATTTCATGTAAACCCAGAACTAATACACACAACAGCCATTTGTTTAATTTCTTTTTGTAAGCGAGTATGCTGTATGGAAAGAAAGTTATTAGGGTACCAATTATATGTTGTTAGAATTGAAGTACTTGAGATGTAATATTCTTGTGTGTTTTTTTTTTTTTTTTTTTTTTTTGTAGTTACCCTTGGACAGATAAGCTTGTTTAAATGTTTTGTAACTACCCAAACAGTATATATTCAGGCCTTTGGTTTGTATTTTCTGTTTAACATGTGAAGTTTCCCTTGTTGCAGTGACTGTTTGTTTTTTTTTTTCTCTGCTTTCAGTGTTGTCTGTTTTCTTTCAAACTGTTGTCAGTTTTTATTTTTGCTTTCAGAAATTAGTTGCACATATTTTTGTTTTTGATTTTTTTCCAGTAGGACATACAGTTAATGTTTGTTGTAACCAAGTTCAGTTAAATTTACTGTTATTTGGATGCTTCATTAACTAATGCATGTTCGGGTTGATGAGCTGATCCTATTGACCCCTTTTAAAGCACAGGAGTAATACTGTAAACCAGTTGAAAAGTATGTAGTCATTTGTGTTAACTTTATATTTTCTCTCTTGTACTTCTCTGTATGTTATCAGTTTGGGCTGGTGTACATTTATAGGTTTAGGCAGTCCAGTAAATCTTGTTTAAAATATAGTATGGACAATTTTATTTTTTTTAGTCATAAGCTGCATGTGTTCAGCACCTTTTGCGGCAACACCAGGTAGATGATAGACTTGTAACAGAATGTTTTCCATATTAGAAATGTGATATTGGAGCTTTTCTCACCAGGCCTCCACTGAAAATGGGTGCTTTGACCCAGTGGACTTTCCTGGTAAACAAATGTCAAATAGATAAATATTGCAATAATTGCCAATGGCATATTTGCCCAGCATGTTTTCTCAAGATGCTAGACAAAGTAGATGTTTAGTAGTATGCTGTTAGAAACTGGCCACTGTCCATGTTCAGATGATAAATTGCTTTTGTGATTTTTGTATGGAGTACCGTCCTTTTTGTGAAGGAATATATACTATCTTATTGTTGAAGCCGTGCAAGTTGGGTCTTCACTTGAGAGTAAATTACTTCAGAACTCTCTTCAACATTAAAGTCTTTATGGCAGGCATATGGACAGAAGGCCTACTTAGCCAACAAATGTTTATGGTGGTACAAAGAACTTTTTTTTTTTCTTTTAGAATGTGTGTTGCTGAGTAATGTGCACAGTTTGACTGCATAGTGGCATTTTGTTTATATTGCAGACCAGGGTTTCTTCATATTAAGGAGTTCAGTATTTGGGCATGATGCATGGGAACTGTCCTGATGAGTAAACTTGACTTGATAGATGGCTTTGTTCCCAAAGTTCCTAATTTTAATGTTAGTAATAGCCTTTCTTGCTTCTTTTGACACGTTTTTGATCTCCTTATTTTGCCAGATGTCTTTGTGTTGTGAAAGCTGGTTTGGAGAAGATTGAAAGAATGCATACAAAGCATCCAGTTGCTGTAGTAATGCATTTGTTGCAGATTAGTTTCTAGACTTTAAATCATATTGTACACATGACTCCCACTAGCAGTGGGTACATAGTTATGTTTTAGCTCACAAAAATGTGCATGGTCTTGTTAAAGGAAGTAATCGTCATCAAGCTGTAAGAAAAGGAAGCTTAAGTCTTCAAGATGTAAGGCAGTTGTGCACCTTGTGTACCTTTTGTTGGACAGCATTTCCTAAGAATGTATTTATTTCACTTAGTCATTGCCTTTTCCCTACTCTGACTAGTTGACTTCAGTCTGCTAGTTAAAAGTATACCCATCTATTGTTTAAGAACTTAAAAACGTTTGTCTCTTGTGATGGTGCACATACCACCACTTTCCCCATGCATTGGGAATAAAGATCTACTGTTGCCTTGTATCCTTTGTAAGATGTGAAGCTGTACTTAATTGTCACTCTTGTACTGTATGTCCGCCGTAATTGATTTTCTTTTTCTTCCAGCAGTACTTTGTAGTATGCTTTATGATTTGGTCTTCCTTACATCTCTGTTTCATAATATATTTTTCTGACTGTTCATCTCAAGCTGCCTGTCTGCCTACCCTTTTGTCTATTGCTCCTCCATGTAATATAGGTACCTGTTTGTTGCATCTGTCTCTTTGTATTAGGGGTAAGGCCACTTTCCAGCGATTTTTATTTTTGCTTAAACTATACCTGCAGCAGTTGTGTACAGTTTCCCCCTTTTAATATTGTGGGTGTACATTTAAAATAAAAATAACAAGTGTTCCTTATACACTTCTTATATAATTTCCTTAGATCATTCCATCATGTTTTACTTTTCTATAATCTGCCACCTGTACATCTCGTGCACCCATTCACTTGTCCCTCCAACGGTCCCTTGGCCCCTTCAGCTATCTTTTTTTAACTAATTTTTATCTTCATTGGAAATCTCAAGTAACCTTCTATTGGTGTAGCTCCTTAACAGTCTGTCATACACCCTTCTGTATTTTTCTGTCCAGTGTTTATATTTTCTTTACACTGTGCTTCTTTTAAGTCTTTCATTCTATCTTTGCGTCCACATTCTACCAAGGTATATTTCTCCCTGATGTGTCCTCTGGTAGTCCTCTAAAGCTTTCCAGCTTAAACTTACCTTGGCTTCCCAGTTATGTCCTTCCATTCCCTCCTTCATACAATTGCTGTTGAGGCTTTTATATTTATCTGCCAGTTCCTTGGTGATGTTTCTCATCTCCCCTGAAGTTCATCGGAAGGTATAAACACCCACCTTTAGACTGATCTTCTAGAGAGCGGACTGCCCATTTTTTTCCATCTCATCCAATTTCCTTGTGTAGTTGGTCTCTGCTGCTGTTTGTCTTTGCTGATACTCTACTCACTAAACCTTAGAGAAATAAAGTACTGGAGCATGGCAGATTAGTCATTTCACTGTGGGGAGTATGCAATGCATCTGTTCTTGGACTGTTGACTTTGGTATTGAAAATGACTGGAATTTTCTTTAACATCACAGATGATTTTGAGAAAGTTGTATCTTGTGCAAGTAGGTATCTTCCTGAACTGCTTTGTACTGTGCTAGTGAGCTTGTAATTAAAAGTACTCACTTTAAAATATCTTATTTAGGCAGTTTGCCCCTATCTACAGGATCTTTGTCACAGTATTGCTAAACACTTTCCTCATTGGTAAACGTGATGCAGTAGCCACATCTCCACTGCACTAATTGCCAGCCTCTACTTTCAGGAAGATGTTTCAGTTAACTTCATGTAGTGTGGACGTAGTGTGTTTAAGGATACAAGAAAGACTCTTGTCACATTGGAAACCTAGATACATATCAATTGATTAACAGCACTGTTGAATGCTGGATGATCGCAGGGGGGGGGGTGACACCCCTGAACTTCAATGTTGTGCATCCTGAAGTACGTATATTTGAGGAAATTCATGTTTTGCTGGTTTGTGTAGTCATTTGTCACTTGATAGTGTTGATCAAATGTTTAATCATTTGTCACTTGATAGTAGTGTTGTTGCTCAAATAACAGGCACTCTGAAAATTCGTCTACCTTTTTGGGATGGTTGGGCATGTGAGCATATTCCTATAAGGGGATTGCCCCTTCCTCCTTGGGAATTGTAAGGTATTAGTGTTCCTGTTTTTAGTGCCCAGTTTCATAAAAAAAGTCCTTGATAAGTGAATTGAGGAATTTGTTTCCTTGAATAAGGCTTATGCTGATATTTAGTTTGAGGATGATTCTGCATCAGGTGGAAGTGGTTCCTAACTAGATGTGAATTATGAAGGCTGTAGGAGAGTAATCCCTGTTCAAGGATATTGGAGAAAGTTGAAATGGTGTTAGCACTTGATTTTCAATATGCAATGTTATGTAGTTTTAATCATTTGGTTTTGGTTTGAGTATACTCTGTAGCAGAAAAGTGTATTTAGCAGTTTTTGTTTTTTGTGTTCCTTTTTAAGGTATCTTAGAAGATGGGAATTTTACATAAAATGATAAAACATGTTTTTGTATAACATGAAGTATACTTTGTCAAACTTATCCTAGTATAAAAAATGAATTAATTAACTGTGTGATCTAGAGGAATAAAGTTCGTATGACTTGGACCCCTTTACCTCGACTTGATACACAGCTAGTGTCTTATAGATATTTATTTCTGACAGGTGTACACTCTAATCAGCATATCTTCTATTTTAATGCCCCCCCCCCCAACAAAAAATAAAGTATTTTGCTTGAGCTCATCAAGGCATGCATGAATTGAGGACAATATAGAGGCTTATAATTTAGGTCTCCTGAACTTAATCCTGGCCTGATAGCCAAACATTTAAGGTGCAGGATTACCACCTGGTAGACTTTAGTTTGAAACCTGGCTGTGAAATCACTGGGCAGCAGCATTATCTGTGTGGTAGAAAGGCCTGTCAATCTACTTCTGTCAAATATGCTATGAAAACCCTGTGGGCTCTTCCCGTAGAGTCACTATAAGGGGAGGCTAATTCAGGGACAATTACTTACTTGCTCTGCTCCAAACTTGCTGTCAAAGTACATTTTTTGCGTTCATTGTCTAGTACATGTAGTATAAGGTTTTGCTCAGAGGCTTGATCATAATTCTTTATAGTGCACGGAGTTTTATCTGCACTTTTTGTGTCTTTCGGCTTTTCCCGGTTAGGGGTCGCCACAGCGGACCTCCGTTCCGCTAATGATTGGCAGTAGATTTTTACGTGCCGAGTTGCCGGCCCTGACGCACAACCTTCAACGAAGGTACGCCCATTCACGCATGTCTCCACACAGAAGACGCTCTAGCTGAGAATCTAACAGGACAACATCTTATTGTGAGGTGATAACGCTACCGCAGCACCACCACCGCAGTGTCTACATAGAGAGAGAAAAATGGAAATGTTTTTTTCGGTTGGCTTTTGAAAGCTGGTAAAGGAGTTGACTAGCACTATCTAACCGAGCAGGAGTAATTTTTAAGTAGTCTTTGTATAACGGGAGCAGCTCAGTTTTGACTGACTGCAAGCCTTTAAGTCATCAGGCAGAAATGAAGCTGCTTCAAGTTCTATTGCTTCTGTTAGGCTGGCATTGTCTTGGTGCCTAGCACCAGATATGCTTTTAACAGCACTTAAGGGGTGGGGGTGCGCTAAACAATTAAGCACTCAAGTGTTGAGATCGGTTATTGCACTAGAATAAAGTTAAACTTGTTTTTGTTGAAATCCCCCCCCCCATTAGATTTCTCAGTTAACTCTACCAATAAAACCATTATATCCCCTGAACCAACCACCAAACTATTAGGAGTCACCATTGACAATAATCTGAACTTTGATATCCATATTAACAATACCATAAAAACTGTCAACCAAAAGCTAGGCTCTCTCTATAGGATAAAATCCTTTCTCCTACCTTCAGCTCGAACCACAATAGCACACACTCATCTTCTCTTCTCTATGCCTTACCTATGAAATGTCCTACAATAATATTGCCAGATTTGCAACAGGCAACCCATTTAGAACCCATCACTGCCTTAATTTAAAGCAGCTAGGATGGCTTGAACTACAAAATCTAATTAAATTTCATCAGCTAACTATAGCCCACAACACTCTTTACAAACCATCCAAAACACCTATTTAATCACTTCCTATAAAAACCTGGAATCCTTAAGGTCTTCTCAGAAACTTCTAGTACATGCAACTAAAACAAACAATAAAGCTGGTGACTCCCTTTTTTCTAATATAGTTGGAAAAGCCTGGAACCTCCTTCCAAATGAACTCTCCACATTTCCTTCACTACCGTGTTTCAAAAACAAATTTGAAAGTATTCCTCAAAACTCATTGGTTATCCCATGCTCTAAACCTGACTAGTCTAACTGTCTTTATATACTCTGATCTTCCAAACCCATTAACGCATTAAAAGCAACTCTTTCCTTATTAAACTATGTTACTAATTATCTCTTGAATACCTTGATTGTATTTGCATTCCTTTATTATGCCTGTATTTCTGCATTGTAAACTATAGATTGTACTTGCATCCTTTATTATGCCTGTATTCTGCGCTGTACGTTTTACGGTGATAACCTGTTATACATACTGTAAATAACTTTTATCTATCTATTATCTCATGTATTCTAAGATGTTCTGTTAATTGCATTGTCCTAGCTTTGGAGCTTAACTCCTTGGGCCTGTAATGAAAATAGACATGTATCCAGTTGGACTAGCCCAGTCAACAAATGTAAAAATTAAAAATAAACTTGTTTGTTTGTATAATGGATATTGGAGTGTAGTTGAGCATTCCATGCACTACATAGATGATTATGATAGGGTTGTGTATCATAACCCGGTTATTATGTGTTTTGAGACATGGATGCTAAGAAGTTCACCTCGAGAGCAAAGCTGAAAATGAAAATCTTGACAGCATGTTGAGAACACATAAGTTAGGGTTATGATCAGTGACACAATCGTAATTCTTTGTAGTATGTATTACTGATTACAGGGAAAAAAACTGCAGTGTGTTTGTTGGCTTTCAAAGCTGTAAAACACACTAACACTGTCGGGCAGTGTAATGCAGTCGGTTATATTACCTCCATGCCTCTCAGTAGTGCAGATGTTTGCAGGATGGCCAAATTATAGTTTTATATTTTTGGTCTATTCCTCAGTCTCTGGCTTTCAGACAAACTACGGAGGCTTGAAGTCACTAAATAATGACACAGTGCGAGTTCATGTCCTTCAGAAAATGGATGCTAACACGTCTTGTTCTAGCAGCTGAGTTTTATTTAAGGAAATTGGGTTCACATTACCAGTATGGAGAACGGGCACAAGTACATTTTTCAGTGGGCTCCATATACTACATAATCTCTGATAAAAATTCTGCTAAAGTGAACACTTGTATTAAGGACATGGTTATCAAAAGAAATAACATATTGTAATCCCATTGAGCAATAAGAAAAGAATAAATGTACAATTTTGCAGTGTTTTTCATTGACGTGAAGGGAAAAGGGATATATAAACAGGAGAATTTTAGTCTACAGAGTATTTAATTAAAAACTGATCTTTTTAGCTACGAAGCATTTGAACTTTGGTATAAACATTCTAAGAACATTCTGTAGTTAACTTTAAATGAGTTATAAATGCATTCATAACCGTTACAATAGAATCCATTCATCTTCAACCCCTTTTTTCCCATTTTGCACATGGGTTAGGGTGTCACATTTGCATTGACAATAATCTCGAGCCAAGGTTTAAACCACTGGGTGGCTAGCCCTGCTGTGGTAGTTCATTCATATCACTCATTGGTGTGGACACACTCACCTAAGGCCAATTTAGAATGTCCCGTCCGCCTTCTGCGTGTCTTTGGAATGTGGGAGGAAACTGGAGCACCCAGAGGAAACCCATGTGACTGCAGGGAGGACATGCAGACTCTGCACAGAAGGCACTCTAGCCGAGAATCGAACCCAAGGACCTTTTGCTGTGAGGCAACAGTGCTAACTGCTGCACCACTGCGACACATTGTAAAATTGAATTACTTCTTGACTCACATTTTTTTTTTTTTTTTCTAACTTTCAGAATAAAAATATATCAAGAATGACATTTCAGACCAAGCACTCGTGCCCTACTTTTATTAGATCACTTAAATTGTGGAATGGTGTTTCTAATATCACCGATTTCCAGCTTCTAAAAATTGAGATTGGAATAAGTCTGGTGGTATTTATTTGGATGTCATTTGGAAAGAGCTAAAAGTGGATACCTTTGTCGTGTGTGGACCATGTAATAGCATTTATTGTGCAAGCCCAAACATCTTGGATTTTAGGGCAATCGCATATCATTTTACATGCAATTTGCTGGGATATGTTTATTCCTCCAGCTGCTGTTCATTCCATTATTCTTGTCACCCTTGTATGTATCTGGAGAGAATTGCCGTATATTCCGAACTTTTCTTCTAGATCATTTATCTCTAACTGTGGAGTATCTTTTCCCATTAATTATCTAATATATGACATCCTAGCCTGGTCTCTCATTTAGTCTTAACCCTATTCATTGGGTTGGTGTCGGTCATCATTCAGTCATACCATTGTCTTAAATCTAGTTGTATTATCTTGGACAATAACAAGATACACACAAGATGGCATAGGAAAATAACTTTCTTGGGTGGCGTAAGCTATGGAACCTTGCTGGCTAGGCTGAAGTAGGCCCTTGGGCCGATAGCGTAGTACCTACCTGTGAACCTATATCTTTTGAAGGCGTGCACTTAGCATGTGGTCAAGATATAGCGACTTCGCTCACTATGCAGAAATTTGTACTAATTAATCTGAGTTGGGAATATTGCCACCATAGGATTTCTTGTGTACCCACCTGCTTTTTATATCCTTTTGTAATGGATAAAATGTATTGGCTCTTGTGTCCCAAACAGATTTGACTTGGTAGATATTTCTTCCACTTCAGTTAGACCAATACTTGTGTTTATCATTTAATAATTCCTTATTTGCCTGTATTCTTGTATCTAACCAGAAGTTTGTGTTCTTTCTAGTGTTCGCATGTCCTCCCCGCGGTTGGGTGGGTGTTCGAAAGACATGCGTAAGTGGGCGTGCCTTCATTGAAGGTTGAACGTCGAGCAGGCACCTTAGCGTTCGTCAAAATCTACTGCCAATCATTAGCGGACCAGAGTTCTGCTGTGGCGACCACTAACCGGGAAAAGCTGAAAGAACAACGGGCAGTATTTCTTCTTGAACCATTGTGGAAATCCCTTTTGATCCCAGATCTTACTGGGAGACCTTTTTCCTTACATTATTGTCCAGTATTATATTTTGAAATTTCGTCTCAAACCAGACTGGTTTCTGGACGTCTCTGGCTTGTACCTAGTGTTGACCAGTTATTCTATCCTGTACTTCCAAATATTATTGTTTAAGACTTCTGTATGTTTTATCCCTAAATATTTGGGCGCCATTGTTCTTGCCATAAATAATTGAAAATGTTTTGATAATTTTGTTTGAGTTGCACCACATCATATCTGGGAGATATTTTTGGAAAAAAATATTTTTTTATAATTTAACATTTTAATAACCTGAATTCTAGAAAAGTCCAGATTTGTGTCACATGGGACTTCGTTAATCCAACACCTGTTACAAAAGGTTTATATTTACAATCTGTAACTTGCCAATATTTGTTGGCATACACTTTTTCCTATTTACATTGGTGGATTATATTAAGTGGGCATTGATTCTATCCTTTCAAGTTCTTTTTTGCATTATATGTTGACTACAAGAAATCAGACTTCTTCCTATTAACATAACCCTGATATTTCATAAAATTTGTCAGTCTAATGTATTCAGATCTGCCTGAGACCAAGCCAAACGACCCCATCATTTACAAACCATGACGTAGTAGTGTCTTTATCTTACTCCACCTTAAAGCCACTCTTCAAGAAGTTATGCAAATCAGTGTTGGAAGTCATTAATAGCCAAGATGAAAATACAGGGCAGTAGTGGGCAACCCTGTCTGATATCGTTTAAATTTCTGTGGCATGGATAAGTGCTTTTTAATATTCTAGTTGTGGCATTGGTGTATAATTTGCATTTTATTATAAATGCCTGTGGAAAGCTATACACTTTTAGAAGATCCCAAAGGAAAGTACCATCTGAGTCCAATGTTTTTACAGAAATTAAAATGGCTGCTGCACTGGAATTTAATTTCTGTTCTGAAGTCTGTATATTAAGCCATAGTTTGGGTGACAATGGGCCTACATCCCTCTTTTTAATAAAACCCTATTGGTTATTTGGTATGAATGTAGTCATAAGTGCTCTAGTCTATTAGCTGCTATTTGCATTTATTATAAGCCCTATATTTAGGAAATGGGTCTGTAACTGGAAGGATCTAAACTCGCTCTATCCAGCTTGGGGAATATGACTAGCTTCCATTATTCATATGTGAAATCTACCTGCTTCAGCCTCATACAGATTTAAAAGTGGTATCCTAAATTCTCTATTAAAGCATGTGTGGAGGTTATCTGTACTGCCAAGGGGGTGTTGTCAGCTTGCTGGGAATGAATTGTTGGGGCAAAGCTGACTTTTAAAAAATCCAATGTTTTTTTTGTAATTGAGAAGTTTTATATATTTATTCTCTGTTTTAGTTGAAGAGTAGAAAGACTATTTGTGGTGTAATTCTTTTATGGTCTACTGTGATCTAGCCATCTGCTTTGTGTAAATGAGAAATACACATTTCTTGAACGGATTTGATGCTTTCTGCCTAGTAGAAAAGTTTTTATACATTTCCCATTTGTCATCTTGTTGCATATGAGGTTGTATTTTTTTTCTTTAAACTTGTAAGATTGTAGTGGATTTTTTTACTACCTTTACTGTCCATTTCCTTTGAGCATTTGCAGTTTGCATGTGCAAGGATTCCAGCCATTGCTAATTAGTAAAGCTTATCTCTTGTTTACTCCAGCCCTGTAGTTGTGATTTGAAAGCATGCCATTCTTGACTATGTATGTGACATGGTTGATCCTTATTGCAGTATGTGGCAATCCATATTTGAATTGTTCTTTAGATCCAGTGGTTTAAAAATGCATTCCATTCCATTGATTAAGGTAGTATAGTCTGCCTAAATTTGTAGACAGGTGGACTGCACTATGAGCTGATATGGCTGGTTGTGGGTATAATTTAACTTCATTTATGTTAGTAATCTGCTGACAAGGCACTATAAACAAATCTCCTGCTAGACAATCCCTGTAGTGTAGCCAAAGTAAGTATTTTACATGACTGCATAATAACCTTATAGCGGTATAATAGAAGTTATTTGACATACGTATACCTCAGTTTTAAAAGTCCTGCAATGCACTTGTCTATTTCAAAGATTAATGGGAATAGATCTACCATTCTGTCATATTAAAACTTCAGATATGTAATCAACAGTAATACTACTAGCCACCGGCCGAGTCATTATTCATCTTAGGCAGTCATCTGGTGGTGGTCCTTTCTCAGGAAGTCCATTTTTGTGATATAATTTATTGTAAACTACTGGCTGGCTAACAAAGAGGATGAGAGGAGTTGCAGTAGCAAAGAACAAGGCGTCAGAGGCACTCTGCCAGGTTTCTTGACTTGCTTGCTGTTTCACACATATTAAAACTTCCATTTTTGATAGTGGTACTGTGTTGAGATCCTCCTTAATAGCTGCACCTCTGTCATTTTAATGTTATCTGTTCTTGGTAGATTTACTCGTTTAGTTTTGTTTAAAAAAAAACAAAACATTGTCCTCTGCTTGTTAGTGACTTTCTCTTTGGTTAGCTTTAAACTGCCATTCTTCGTCTTGCTTTAACAATCTTAACTTTTTTTGGAGTAATGTTTATGCTGTAGTTATGTGCTATTGTTTCATCTCTGCTCTAAAATTTATTGTATACCCCCAGTTTGGGACCCTTTTCGTCCACTCCATTTGACTTGATTGCCGTCCCACCTTGTCCTGTCATCCTTCTGTACGTTTTCTTCTACTGCCTGCCAAGTCGTACCTTTAAACCAACTTGTTTTGTCTACTGCTAGTTTCTTAAAACTTTTTTCCTTTTTCTGTCCATTTTTTGCCTGCAGATATTTGCTGTTTCCACCTTTTTCATGATGACCCCTCATTTCTTTCTAGGATTCCATATGATTATGTATTGTCATACATTGTGACATCCCCTCTCTGGGTCAGTAATTTAATGAGCCTGAGTCCTCACCATTGACACCGGTGAGGGACGTTCATTTGGAACAAAAATGGATACACACAGGATTTCCAGATGCAGCTGTGTTACACCAAGCACAATTTCCCTTAAGAGCACACAGGAAACGCACTCAGTCCGGAGTCTCTCTCTCTGTTGCCAATTATGTTGTTTGTCTTTCGTTTTTTTCCCGGTAAGGGGTCGCCACAGTGGAACTCTGGTCCGCTAATGATTGGCAGTAGACTCTTTTTTTTTTTTTACGAAACGCAGAGGTGCCAGCTCAACGCCCAACCTTCAACGAAGGCACGCCCATTTACTCACGCATGTCTTTCGAATGCTACCCAACCGTGGGGAGGACATGCAGACTCTGTCTCCAATTATACTGAGTAAAATTAATACTAATGTTACTGTTTGACCAATGCAGGAAGGCTTTTAGGCGTGGCCACAGTGTCACCAAATTATATGTGCTCACAAAGGTTGAAATATTCTCTTCGGTACCAACAACAATGAAAAGTTTAAATATATTTTTTGTATTAATATAACTTTATTACTGCTGGATGCTGGAAGCTTTAACACAAAAACTCCCTTGAAGCTCTGTTTACCCTATAGTATGCTGATGTCTGTGCGGTCTCAGCGATGTGTTTTTAAAGCTGCGGACAACACAGGATTATAATGCCTTCCACACATTTAGACCAGCTACTTCACAAGCAGAGACAAGGTTTAGGGGTGTCTATTTAGATCAAAAGCAAATATACTTCAAGGCTGGTCAAACAGGACAATGCATTTGAGCTGCTCCTGGTTCAAATCACCTTGGGTAAAATCCACTACCACTTCCTTGCAAGCTATAGGTCCCCCTCTATGACCCAGGAAACACATACCATGTATTTAAACTTATTGGAAACACTAACCATCCAACCTAGTACCATATTCATGGGTGACTTTAATTATCCCACTATTAACTGGGAATCCTATACAACATCGAACATACATGCGCAGAGATTCCTGGATTTTGTGAACACACACTTCCTGGACTGGATACTCAATACACAAACCAGGGGTGCAGCCATACTGGATTTGGTCCTCACTAACATAGGAAAGTGCTACACACCCCCTACTGTAATGCCTTCCCTGGTAAGGACTCCAAAATGGTCTCCTTTTGAACTAAAAATAAAACCTGGACCCCCGGCTGAACCGGGAATATTTAGGAGCTATTCTAAGGCTAACCTCCTGCTATTAAGTGAGTACCTGGCAAAATTTTAAGCCCCAAGAACACTTATGCCTATGCAGAACTGTTCACAGAAACCCTGTACGAGCATGTTAATAGCTGTATTGAGGCAGCTGTACCCACCAGGAAGAAGTACTAAACGAATTTAAAAAAAAAAACACCCTGGTGGATCACAAAACCAATCGGATGTGTAACAGGAGGAAGAAAATCATGGCAAAAATTAGGCGGTGCAGCACAAAAGCACTCTCCTTAAACTACACAAACAACTAAGAGGACAAATAATCTACCAAAGCCAAATTTGAGGTACGTTTTGGCCTCCTTGGCTAAGGACAGCCACAAAGCATTCTTTAGCTATGTCTGTAACTTCAAAGGCAATACACAATTGTGTGTAGAGCTCATTGTACATGGAGCCACCTATATTGAGCCAGAAGATATAGCAAACCTCCTGGCTGACAAATTCAGTTTCAACTTTACTTCGTCTTCCCCTCAGCCTTCCCTCAGGAAATATCAAAATACAACTCCCCCTACTGCATCAATGGGCCCAGACAATATCCCAGGATGCCTTCTAAATAGCATGAAACATGACCTATCGGGGCCTGTGGAATTACTATTTAACTGTAGCCTCCAAACTAGCTTCATGCTTCCTGAATGGAGAAAGGCAACAGTCATCCTCTGCTCAAAGGTGGGCCATCTACAGACCCTGGAAACTGCAGACCTTGTAAGTCTCACTAGTTTTGTATGTAAAGTCATGGAATGAGTCATCATAGAGATGAGCAATAGAGATATAGTAAACCTCCAGACACTGGACTCAACCTAGTTTGGTTGGGTAAAGGGCAGGTCATGCCTACTAAACCTGGTGGACGTCTTTGAGAAGGTCACCAAAGCAATGGACAAGGGCAAAATTGTTCCCACTGCCTACCTTGACCTGGCCAATTCATTTGAGACAATACCCCACTTGAGCATTGTTGACAAAACTCGAGAGGTTAGGTGTTAACCCATATGTCACCCAATGGGTAGCCAGCTGGGTCACAGACTGGACCCAGGAAGTTAGAATTGAGTTCACCTTAAAGAGGCCAGTCACAAGTGGAGTCCCTCAAGGATCAGTCCTTGGACTGCTCCTTTTTGGCATTTACTTCTCAGAAGCCAAGGCCAATGTCCATGGTCTCTGGCTGACTAAATTTGCAGATGATTGCAAATTAGGAGCTGTCATTGAATCTCTCACAGATGTTCTCCAGGAGGGGCTGACACAGAAACAACTGGTGTCAGAGTCATGGACTAAAACTAAATGCCAAGAAATGCATGATACTATCCTTTGGGTATTGAAAACGCACCCGTTGACCCAGTAGTCGGGGACTTTGGGGCACACACCGTAATACAGCCTTTGATCATCATGTGTCTGCAATCATGATGAAATATTCTATGTTGCACAACTTACAAACAAAGGTATGGCATCCAAGTCCAAGAAAGTCCATTGTTTCACTGTTTTTGGCATTAATTAGACCTGTCATAGAGTACAATGCCCCCTTTGGTATGTACCTAACCAGGCATATCCAACAACTGGAACGTCCACAGAGTTTCCTCACTAATAGAACACAAGGCATTAAGCAATATGTCCTATGCGGACCACCTCCAGGCCCTGTCCTTGTATTCTGTCTCCTATAGGGCATTATTAGACCCCACTCCTGATGGACTTCTTCAATATCCATAAAACAAACAGTACCAGAATACCCATTCTGAAGATATAAACCTTGCCTATGATATAAATAGGACCTGCTGGAGTAAGAGTTATGTATCCCCATCTGTGGATCAAACTCCCCATCCATGTGAAGCAGAGTTCCTCCCTAATCCAATTCAAGTGCAACTTGGACAATTGGATGGGAAACCAGAAATTCATTCCTGGTTTGGCACCTATGTCCCTGATGCAAACAGGTAACCTGTAAATGGTTCTCCCAGGCTCATGCTTACACTTATCAAGGGTATTGGAGCTCCTCAGAGATTTGGGATGCATGGCTAAGCTTAAAAAGACACGTGGTCTTTAGCCTAGTAAACATCTATGAACCTATAATAAAATATGTAAAAAAAAAAAAAAAAAAAAAAAAGTGAGTTGTCCGACAGTTTAGTTTAAGGGTGTGCAACCAGCTTGTGTGCAACCAGCTTGTGTGTTTTTTTTTTTTTTTTTTTTTTTTTCCCCTAACATATATTTATTTTTTAATTGTATTGTACAGGTTATAGGTCACATTAAAGGTGGGAAAAGTTTTTGAAATGATTTATTGTGGTCTCCTTTATTTACATCACAAAAACCTGGAATTTTAACGGGTGTGTACACTTTTTTTTATATCCACTGTATGTATGTGTGCATGTGTGTGCGTATGTGTGTGTGTGTGTCTCTCTCTCTCTCTCTCTCTCTGTGAGTGTGTATTTATATATATATATATATATATATATATATATATATATATATATATATATATATATATATATAAAATACACACAGCGCAGTACTTGTATTCATACATATAAGTTAATGGGGGGGTGCACAAATGGATATCATCTTAGCAGTAGCATCAAACTCTGTACCTTTTATTTTTTATTTGTATTTTTACATCTTCTAACATTGTCAATACCTTCTGGAGCCGTGCTGAATACAAGTATCATAATACATTTATAGTAACATGTATCTCAATTAGTCCTAGGTCCTTGGATTATTGACTCGTGGAATGTGAGGGGCTGCAAGTTTAAAAAAAAAAAAACCTATTCTACTTTTCACAGCTGATGCACATATCTCTTTTTTGCAAGAAACGTATGTGCTCTTAGAGGAATGGGAAAGTGTCTTAAATGGATTAAAGCGATTTTTGCAGCTGGGGAGAAATGCATCTCTAAAGGTGTAGCCGTTTTTTGTTTAAAAGAAAAAATCTTTTCAGCAAGAAATTACAGCTCACTACTCTGAGAAGGGCAGGTGGTGCTATTTTATAGCTCTAAACTCTCAACAGAAAACCAACTCTCTTCCTCAACGTATATGGTCCTTGCCAAAAACAGGAAGATTTCATCTTAGAAATGATATATTTTAAGTAAATTTCCAGATCATGAATACATATTAAGTGGTGACAGGAATGCGGTTATCAATCCAGAGATAGATCTTACCAGTATTCTGTTATCCAAAAATGTGCAAGCTTCAGTGGCCCTAGATGAACTTATAATGGATTTTGGGTTATTGGATCCTGTTTCATATGAGGAAGGTCAAGAGAGGGAAGGTCTATACACATACTACTCTAAATGCCACAATACCTAGTCAAGGATTGACTTTTTTTTCCTTGTCTCTGAGACTGTGGCTGAACGGGATGTTAAGTATTTGGTGGAACCAAGACACTTCTCGGACCACTCAAAAATTACCATGAGACTAAATCTTCCTGATAATCCAGTTAAAAAGATCAGAAACTGTAATTGTTCTGTAAATAACCTAATTCTCAGATCTGAGGTAGTCTGAGATATCGGATATTTTAATAGAATTGGACACAAGTATGGACATTCCATATGATATTCAATGGGCTGCTTGCAAAGCGCAGATGAGAGGGGTTCTTATTCAGAAAGCAACTCATTTTAAAAGATTGGCAAGTTAGCTATTAAATTTATTTTCTTTAAACAAACTTTTTGAAAAGAAACTTCAATCTAACCCAAGCCCTGATATTGAAATATTAATAAATACCCAAAGACAATGACATGAACTACACCAACATAATTGTATGTATGAGCTAAGATGCATAGCTAAATATTCAGAGTGGACACCATGCCCGTTTCAAGTTCTGGCTAGAATTATTGCGAACAAGCAAGAAATATCTAGAAGATCACTAATTCAATATCAAGATAAGATTTATGAAACAGATGCACACATTTTTGATCTTTTCCATCAGGTCTATTTAGAAATATATGGCCTGAATAACCAGCAACCGTCTTCTGAGGAAAATACAAGCTTTCTTAATTATATTACATTCCCTAAACTGCAAAAGAATTACATTGAACTCTTAAATGCTCCTCTGAATCAGCAAGAAATAATCAATGCTATAGAGAGAGTAAAACAAAGGTAAAGCACCAGGTCTGGATGGATATCCCAAAGAAAAGTTATCAAGCAGACTCTGTCATCTGTTCTTTTGAAAGTTTATATTTATATTAAGACTTGCGGTATATCTGATTGCCACCTAAACGATTCTAAAACAATTTTCATATCTAGAAACAGCTTGGACAGAGCTAACCCTCACAGTTATAGGCCAATTTCCTTAATTAATGAAGGCATTTAAAATATTGTCCTCAATCCTAGCTGAGAGACTGAAAAAAGTTATGCCCTCTACCCCTGAACAAAACCTAACAGACTTGGGACAACACTAACTTTAGATGCCTTATTACATCTCAATAAAAAGGTCAAGAATCCGAGCTATGCATTAGTAAATGATGCATGTAAAACTTTTGATGCAGTAAGCTGGAACTTCTTATTTACGACTATGGCTCATTTCGACATCCCCCAAGAGTTTTTCATAAATTATTGAAACATTATAATAAAACACGTTTGTCTTTTCGGCTTTTCCCGGTTAGGGGTCGCTGCAGTGCAACTACAGTCTGCTAATGAGTGGCTGTAGATTTTTATGGTGCAGAGTAGCCAGCCCAGCGCCCAACCTTTAATGAAGGCTCGCCCATTCACGCATGTCTATCGAACGCCACTCTTATCGCTGGGAGGACATGCAGACTCCTCACAGGCACTCCAGCCCAGAATCGAACGGCAGAACTTCATGCTGTGAGGCAACAACGCTACTGCTGCACCACCGCGGCTTGTCTTTATAATAAAACACATACTTAACTTTATATAAATAAGACTTTATTTAAATCTATTAAAATTAGTAATGGTACTAGACAGGGTTGCCCCTTCTCCCCCCACCTCTTTAATTTCCCAAGCCACTTTTCACTCCATCCCAAGAATTATGAACATTAAAGTCTACCTGCCTATGCAAACTTCCAACTATATACTTTGAGCGTCCCATCTCCGATATTAAGAAGCTAATTTATTTATTTATTTATTTATTTATTTATTTATTTATTGCAGTTGGTTTACCAGGATAGTCCATTGGGCCTCGAAGAACCCGTTTTCAATGGAGTCCTGGGGAGAAAAGCTCCGAAACAGAAATAAATCTACATTAACATTGACAATAGTTTCTAGGTACATCGTAGTAAAAGAACATAAGCAAAATATAAATGTTCGTTAAAATTGATAGTAACAGCCTTGGTACATGCTATAGAAGCAACAAACACAAACATAAAAGCAGATTAATGAGCAAACATAGAAGATGAAAACAGTAGGTTATGGTATGAAAGGGCATATAGTAGAGTTGGTTATATAGTAGAGTAGGTTATGAGGGGTGGGTGCATGAGCACTCCCATAGAGATGCTAGGTGTGAGAAAAGAGATTTCTTGAAGGTAGAGTGGTTAGTGGTAATGCGGATGTTAGGTGGTAGAGAGTTCCAGAGGCGAGCGAGGCTGAAGGAAAGAAGGTTTTTGCCTGGGGGATGAGTGGGTTTGTGAACTTATAGTAGATTTTGATTATTAGACCTTGGAACTCTGTTTGGTAGGTGCATTTTAAGGGCAGAAGAAAGGGAGGGACAGTTGGAGGGGTTTAGAATCAGTTTGTGGGCTAGAGTTAGTTGAGTGTAAGTGAGATAGTTGGGAAGTTCTAGCCATTTTAGTTTATGGAGGGAGATACAGTGGTGAGTGGAAGACCTATGAGAGGTGGCAAATTTAGCAATTTTGTTATAGCATGAGGAGAGCTGTTTTTTTAATGAGGACTGAAGATTTGTAAGTAGAGGGGCACCATAGAGAAGGGAGGGGATAAGAAAGGAAGTAGCTAGAGTGGTTTTAGTGGTGGATGTAAGATAGGCATTTTGTCTATACAGCATGCCAAGTTTTTGATGTGTTTTTTTGTAGGTGGGAATTAAATTTTAGTTTGTTGTCGATATGGACCCAGAGTAGTTTGGTGTCTGACACTATTTCGAGAGGTAAGTTATTTTGACTAGTAACTAAGAATGAGTTAATGTTGGGGGGAGTGAGTTTAGAGGGAGTAAATAACATTAATTTGGTCTTAGTGGCATTGAGAGCTAGATGATTGTACAATTGATAAATTCTCGAGGGTCACAAATTATAAAGTTAATCAAAAAAAGTCACTTTATTTTTCTTATTAATCCTTCTTTTTCACAAAAGATACCTACTAGCTGAGGCTCCCTTTTAAAATAGAATACTCTCTTAGATACCTAGGGATACAATGTGAACATACTCTTACAACCATGTATCAAAACAACCTCATGAAAACATGGACAGGCATTCTTCATGACCTTCACAGGTGGCAACAATTTAAGTTGTCCTTGTTATCTAGTTGCAGTTGTCAGGATGAATGTTTTACCTTAACTTGTATATCAATTCAATGCCTCAAACCTGGTAATCTGTAACAATTTTTTCCAGAGAGTCAATAAAGAGCCGGCCAAATTTATTTGGTTTCCAAAAGCAGTTAGCTAATATCAAAAATTATGCTATCCAGAAAAAGAGGATTGGGTATGCCAGACTTCCATCTATATTACTGGATTATCTGCGCTAATAGGATTATCCTAATATCAAACTTTTAACTTTAACTTAAAGGAAGACGCTTGACATCCTCTCTGGTTGAGGATCTGGCACAAACATGTAAGCAGTAATAATTTTAATCCCAAAGCCCTCCCTTTCTTAACAAATGAAAGCTTAGACAACCTTCCTGTGAATAGTATTCTAAAGCAAATAGTTATAACCTTTCAGTGTTTATTAAAATATATAGAGTTAGATGAGATCCTTCCTTATATTCAACCAATTCATATGAGCCCCAGTATCAGACTAAATAATGATTAATCTCTTGGACTATCCTCTAATTAGAGAATGTACTTTATGGGATATATGTAAATTTAAGGAGAACTCCATGTCAGAAAAATATACTATCATATTAACGTCAAATAACATGACTTATAATAGCTGACGATAAACTGATACTGAATCTGATGTAAATAGGGTAAGAGATTTCTGTAGGACCCTAACCAGGAAGAAGAATATGATATCCAATACGTACAACTTGGTGGTGGCCTCTAATTTCACAATATAACTTCTTTTTTCTAATTACTGGAATCAACATAATGTCAACCTCAGGGAGGACCAAAAACTTAAAGCAATACAATCCACCTTTTAAATGTTCTCCTTTCAAAAAGCTCATCTACACTCAATTGATGATTAATAATAACTTTTATTTTACACCCTGTAGACTAAACTTAACCCAAACGTGTCACCCTCATGCTGCTCCTTTCCTCAAGCAGACTTTTACACATCCTGTGGTCATGCAATCACACTTATAAGCTTTGGTGCTCTCTCAAAGTTAGATTAGGAAAAAATGGGTTATCAAAAATCCACCCTATCTTGGGAACTAGCGATTTTTACATGTTACAGACAGTTTATCTAACTTGAAACTGCATGTACTTATTACCCTTTGTTCACTTATTAAAAATTCTACATTACTAAAAACTGGTTAGATCGCACCAAACTATCATGAAATGGTTTCAGGAATCTAGCAATAAAATATATATCCTCAAATATTTACAAATAACCCTAACAAGCATACTATCAGAAATTTTGGAAACTTGTTTTTGACATCATCCAGGATGATTGAATAACTGTTTAAATTGTCCTAATTTAGGCTGATACAATTCACCATTTTGGCTTTGATGGGCACCCTTCTCTCCAGAAATCAAGGCTCCTTGTAGAATCTCCTAGTAATTCTTGTTTGTTTGCAGTAGCATCCCTTTTGTGTATATAGGTTTATAGTTTTGTTTTCTTATGTCTTTAGGGGGTGTAGAAGTCCTAAGAAAGACTCTCTCAAATCATAAATACACTGCTTTTGAACTTTTATGTAACTTCATGTACTGTTTTATCTGTTAACCTCTCTCAAATAAAAAGTAATAGGGGGTTGTGGGCATGCAACCCCTCCCCTGATAGTTTGAGCAGTTGGTTTTGGTTTGCTGTATAGAAACACTGATTTATTCAGTTTCGATGTTTTACTGTAGACCTGTTTGTATGTGTACTGTTTTGCTTTGGTAGCGATATACATTTTTTAATATAAAAAATAAGTAATTCCTAAAAAAGTAACCTCATTTACTCTAACACTACCTAGCTCATTTTCTTCCTTCCTCTTTTGTCTCACTTCTCCTGACCCTGTTTTGCATGTATTGTTCCCAGTAATCCCTTTTATTTCTATGCAATTTGCTCCTTTCTTTTTCTCAAGATCCCACATCCATTTTTATATGCTTTTACAGTGTTCAGTATTTTGGTTACAGTTGGTTTGAAGTTTGATTTCATTTTCTATATTGTATTTATTTATTTATTTTGTTTTTGCGGTCAGCAACATTAAATTTGGGCTTTGAATTGTCTAGAATTACCATGTCCTAACTTATTTGCTTCCTCAACATTTTTGACAAAACGTACTGTAGGGAAAATTTTTAAATTTGCAAAGTCGTGTTATTCCCATCACACATTCCCATTTTCCCCTCTTTTCTGTCACATCTTTAGAGGAGTCTTCCTCTTGTAGATACCAAAAGTTTGTTTGGGCTATTAAAATACATGTGCAAATACTTCAAGGAAAAATCCTAAACCTTCTGGACTTTGTTGCATACTTGGAGCCATGCAGATTTCTTTCCATTGTTCCTTGATAAATTGACTTTCCAGTCTCTCTTCTTTGTCTGTTGTAATATCCTCCTATTGGTATAGTTATCTGTCAGTATTTTATATGCCATTTTAATCATCCCTTTTTAGTAACTGCTTGTGTTGTGGACTTGAGTTTAAACAAAATAAAAACTCTACCTTGACTGTTCTTTCACTTAGGACTCCCCTGTCCCATTGCCTCCGGTATGAAGGCAGCCTAACTTGCAGTTCATTATTTTTAAACATTTCTTTTGCGTGGAATAACTTGGTTCTCGTCTATTTTCCACAGTAATTCCAGCTCTCTCGACCTGGATAAGGGTACAGAAAATAGTCATCACTCTTGTTCTCAGTCCTGTTCCACCATCCCTATGACTTTTTCTACCAACCCCTATATTCCCTTGATGCCATGTTGGAACTTAAGTGAATCATAGTGGGCCCCAAATGTTCTCTTTTCCTGCAGTAGGTAATCCCAGCATATCAGCTACAGTGATGTACTTTTCTACCCCCAGCATAATCTAGTACTACCCTGATCAATTTAATTTATCCTTTCCATCCCCACGTTACCCTCCACCTTGTAGCGCTTTACTACTGCTTCTGCATTTTCCCTGTGTGGTTTTTATGCTATATAACAAAAGAAGTGTAGGTATTGAGCCAAGTGATGACAGGATTATCTCCCTCCTTAACTTGTTTGAGTTTTTCTGCCTGGCTGCTGATTCCACTTCAAAACCCAACTGTCTGGGCTACCATAAGTAGGAACAACTTGGTAATTTCCTTATAGAAGGCTTATACTTGTGTATAAATGTATAGGTTCGTAGGTGGTTACTGGCACGAGCTATTTTAAGCCAAGCCTATCTCAAATTTACCAAAATATTGCTGACATGTCAATATCTAAGGGAATTTCCCAGCCAAGATACATTGGGCATTCACAGGCTGTCCCTGTCCATTGAGGACAGAGGTGCAAAACCAGGGGTAAACTTGCGATTTCCCGTCCACTGGTCCTAGTTACATTTGAATATGGTTAGGGATGAGTTGAGGAGACCTGTTCCAGAGAGGGATAATCCTTGAGACGCATACCTCTTCCTCCAACATGTTCTGTTTGTTTCAGATGAGGTTTAGATTAATTTGCGTATGAGCTGGTCCTAAACACTGGACCACTTTCAGTTACAACAAAGTTGTTGTCTTTTGGCTTTTCCCGGTTAGGGGTTGCCACAGCGGAACTCCGGTCCGCTAATAATTGGCAGATTTTTACGTGCCGAGTTGTCAGCCCTGATGCACAACCTTCAACGACGGTATGTCCATTCACGCATGTCTCCACACAGAAGATGCTTTAGCTGAGAATCGAACAGGACAGCGTCTTACTGTGAGGCGACAGTGCTACCGCAGCACCACCACCGCAGTTAGTTGCAACAAAATGAAAATGGCAAATATACAGCGGTAGATGCATGAACAAAAGCAAATGTTATAAATACCCCATAATGAACGAGAGAGATGTTTATTACTGAAGCATTTCCTTTACCCTAAAGAAGTATAAACTGCCTAATAAATATGAACATTAAGAAATGCGTTAACTGAGAAGTGGAACCTAAAGAAATGAGGATAGTGAAGCTTGTGATTATCCCCCAAGTATGTTTTATAATGGTAATATCAACACACTTTCCTAATTTCAGTTAAGATGTAGGCATGTATACATTAATAGAAAAAACATAATAGTTTATTTGCTTACAGTATACATTTTTATTTTATTTGTATGTGACATTCAGTCCAATAGTAAAAAAAATCAATTTCTGCTTTCCCTTAAACCTTACTCTTCCCCCTTAATGTTTAACATGTATTGTTCACACGCATTCCATTTATTTTTATTTAATTTGCTCTCTAGCTTTTTCAAAGTTCCCATGTCCCCTTCTTCCTTTATAATACTCAGTACTTGAATTAGTTAGATTTTGATTTCCATTTTCTATTAATTGCTTTTTTGGCAGCCAGTTGAAGTAAATTTCTAAGGCCTTACTGTGTCAGTGCAATTAAGATCCTGTGTCCAATCTCCAAAGAATCCATTATTTTAAATCTTTAGAGATATTTCTAAAATCTACATCATAACACTCCCACAAAAAACATGTTTTGTGTCCTTCCCCTATCACACCGCCAACATTTGCTTACCTAAGGAAAAAAATCTTTGAAGTCTGCTAGGGGTATAAAAATAACTATATAATTACCTTCCAAAGAAAAATCCTTAACCTTCTGGATGTTTGTTCCCTTGTAAATTGTTTTCCAGTCTCTCTCCAATCTTTTGTAACCCCCTCCAATTCTTAGTTAGCATACAATATTTTGTATGCTTCACTAGTTATCCATGACTAACAGCTTTACCCAGAGCATTTTTTTTCCACTTAGGACTCCCCTATCCCACTTACTTTTGTATGCTGATGTTGGTTCCTCTCTCATCATGCAGTCCAGACCTCCTCTTGGTTTCATCTGACTCTAACTTTCTCTTTCTAGTTGTTTGTTCCTAGTACCTTGGTTCTGTTACCTGTTTTATCAGTAAACTGAACCCCCCTTTTGCATATTTTTATGTATCCCTACCTGCAGTCATCCTTTTTGGCAAAATCTGCTTACTTTATTCCTGTGTTTTAGTTATATGTTTTGCAATTTAATTAATACTTTTATTGTACTTGGAGTGGATTTAGTTTCTTATTTTTTGAACTCTCCTTCCCCTGCTTAATCTTCACCCTTTCCACTTTGCGATTTGTGTGCAAATGCAAGATAACTCAAACACTTTGAAAATAAAATAAAACTGAAAAAAGAGCCAACTGACTATATACTCTTCAACTTTATTTACCACATCCACAGTAAGCGCTTTCATCCATTAGGGACTTCTTCAGACTGCATAATGTGTAAGAAACAATACAATCACTTAAATACATTTAAAATCACATGATTAAGACCTCACATGACAAAACTTTTTTTTCCTTTTTAAAAGGCAGGAAATTAATTTGTCATTTAACCCAGGTGGATGACAGGCATTCAGCCTAACCTGCCATTCATATTCCCTTCAACTTAACCCATTTTCTGCATCAAATTTTTGATCAACATTTATTTCATCTAAAACAAAAAACTTAAAATCAGCATTACATGCCTTTTCTATTTAATGCTTACTGAGCGCATTTTTCTCATCTTTTGACACCAACAACATATTTGTGCTCATACATTCTTTTGTTGAGCTCCCTTGTTCGCCCAACATAAAAAGCTTTGCAGGACATGCATATGATCAGATACACATACAAATCTAGGTATGTGGTGTTTCTGCCATTTATATGCACTGTTATATTGCCTAACTTTATATCCTTCACATCTGTTAACAATAAATCACACAAGTTGCATTTACAACATATATACATTCCAGGATTTTGACATTTTATTTATTTTACATTTGTTGACCGGGCTAGTCTGGCTGGATACATGTCCATTTTCAGCAGAGGCCCGAGGAGAAAAGCTCCACTATATATACTAGTAAATAACATAAAACGGCACAGAGACAAATATACTATTCCAGTGTAGCAGAGTGACAGCACAGAAGCAATTTAACAGGTAAATACAGCTAGGATCTCTAATCCCATATTCTTTGCAGAAGCAGGAATTGTAAAAGACAATAAAAATAACAACAAACAATAGAGTTTATACAATATTTACAGAATTAACAATTATGATAAACATTTGTGCCAGGCTATAGTTTTAAGAACCAGATTTGCACAGCGCTATAGTTTTAAGAACCAGATTTGCACAGCAGGAAGCAACATACAGGTTTAAATAATAGATGAGATGACAGGTTGCAGTAATATATCTAGTGTAAAGAGAAAGTGATGATATAGGACATTTAAACCTCTTATTGTCTAATTTATTTTGAAATAAGTTTTTAGGGCTCTTGCCTTTTTTCTGCACAAAAATTGGAGTCTCCTATCTTTGAATTAATTACTGAAATACATTTGAGAAATTTCCAGTTTTCTCTGACAATACTTTTAATAGTATATGAATCTACACTATTTGTAACTTGCATAGAGGTTTTGAAATCTTTTGCATCCTTGTTAGTGACTACCCTATAACCATCTTTTCTCTCTCCCACCATTTCGTTGAAACAACAGTTTATTTCATCTGTTGATAACCTCTGCTTCTAAATTTATCACATGGGTTAATACATTCTGTTTCAAAATGATGGTTCTCATCTGTTTACTGTTGCACTATCATGAGTTGCTCTTTTACAATATTAGTTTTTGTTTTTTTGGATGCATACGATCATAATGCAAGTATGAATTATTTTGTATTTCCTTTTTGTATATAGTTGTAATTAATCTTTCGCTTTTTTTAGTATTATCTTTACTTCCACATTTGAAGCTGACACTTATTTTTTTTGTATTTAAACTTGAGAAATGTGCACACATTATTTAAATACATCAAAAATGCTTCTAATAACTTTGCACCCCCTCTCCAAATAAAAAAAAGCATCATCAATGAAACTCTTATAAAATACAATATTTTTCATGAAAATACTGCCAAACAGATGACATTTTTCCCATCCATGCATGAAAATGTTGGCGTAGCTGGGTGCTATAGCTGCACCCATCGCTACACCATTTACTTGTCTAAATAACTTTCCATTAAACTAAAAAAGTTATAGTTGAGAATGTCTGACATGTCCATTAAGACTCGCCATATTCAGGGAAAATGTCTTAGAATTTAATAGTTCCAATCCTACTACCTCCATACCTTCATCATTGGGAATAACCGTATATGAGGATTTTGACATCCAGGGTGACTAAGAAATCACTTCAATTTTTACATGAGCAAGCAACTCCTTAAAGTCATACAAATTCTTTATATAAAATGACCCCATACTGGCAACAACCTGAAGGTCTGTCCACAAAAAATGGCCATGGCTTTAGTTTTGCTGCCACTACTGGCAACAGTCTGGCGCATTGGAGATTTATCTAAATTTTTGTGTACCTTAGGCAAACCAAACAAACAACTTATTCTGGAGGATGGGGACTCGACACAAAAACTTTTTTGTTTCTTCTACAATGCGCCCTGTTAGTAACCACTCCTCAATTTGACCATCAGTAAAAGAAAAACATTTTAATGTTGTTAAAGACTTCTTTCATAATAAGCAATCTCGGATAACATATCTTCCATCACACTGATGTATTTGTCTTTGTCTTTATCTAAAATTACCAAGGCATTCCCTTTATTAGCCTTGGTTACCAAAATAGCATCATTATTAATTAACTTGTATAATGATTTTCTTTGATCACCACTTAAAGGACTTCAAAATTCGGCTTCTTTTCAAACCTCTCAATGGTTTGTTGCTCACAAACTAACTGAAATAACTCTCTAGTTCTTTGATTAAAGGATGGTTAAATGTACTTGCTTTAAAAAACATCTTGGGGCCCACACTATTTGGATATAACAACTTCAAATTTAATTTTCTCACATAATTTCTTAAACAATTTATCGTATCACATTTGTCTGTCCTCTTTGAAGGAACAACATTCCACTCTTTTTAGTAAGCAAATTACACCTTTTCATTTGATAGCTCTAAACTGGACAAAATCACAAAAGTGGTGTCTACAGTACCTCTTGTACTTATTTCGGAAAGTTTTTTCCAACTCTTCTGTTGGAAATTCTGTTTGTAGTTTTTGGTGCAGAGGTATCTCTGCCCAAGTCATGTTTGGATTTCCCTGTTGCTGATAAACTTTTACTAACTGGCGACTTTCTCCCTTTTGAAAATCCTTATTCATCTTGTTCACATTATTACTTCTGTTTCTGTTGGCCGCTGCTGCACTAATTTCTGCAAAGCCATTACTAGAACCTGATGGCTCATTCCTTTGGGCCAAACTGATCATTCTTCTACTGCAACACTGTTCTTTCTCTCCTTGGATTATCCGATGTCCACTCTGATGTATTGGAACCGCTTACATCCACTGACTCGATTGTGATGTCAGCTGACTCGTAGTCTGCCTGGCCTCTGAGAAATTTCTTAGTTTTGCATTTTTTGAGCAGTTCATTTTCTTTTCCTAGTTTTCCCTTGGCTCTGTGAACTTGGCATTGAAATTATCTGAAGTAAGATTGTCCTTCAGTCTAAAGACTGATTTGATTTTCATATCTAGCTCTTTTTATTTTGCCAACGTTCAGCTTCGATAACATTGCAACATATTGCAACCCTGTTTTCTGATTTAGGGCTGCCTGTCTACTAAGAAACTCTTCAGGAATATCAGAACCCACAGGCATAACTGATATTCTAAGACCTTTACGAACTCACTGTTGAGACCACTTTGAAAATACAAATTGTCCCATTGAAGTCTCTCTAATTTTAACAGGTCTTTCTCGAGTTGCTCAAACATACTGGAAAAAATTGGGTTTGTCAGCCGAACTCACTGCTGGTAGAACATTTACTTCATCAAACGGGGCCGTAGCAGGTGCTTAACCACCCATTTAGAGCCTCATCAAATCTGGAAAAGCCTCCATTATTGGAGGTACTAGCCATGTTCAAAACAGCAAATCTATTAGTATGCCCTTCTTGATTCAAAATAGATCCGCTTGGAGTATCAGTCAAAATTCCACCTGGTGTAACAGTCATAAAACACAAAATAGTCAGGCTCTCCATATGAATCCCAAAAAAGTTCACGAAAAGTACTGTATTTTATAAGCGTTTCATTGATGATGCATTTTAATTTGGAGAGGGGGTGCAAAATTGTTAGAAAAAATTTTGATGCATTTAAATAATGTGTGCACATTTCTCAAGTTTACTTCCACATTTGAAGCTGATGCTATTAATTTTTTGGATTTAAAGATTACTAAGAAAAATGGATTGGTTCCCAAGTATATAAAAAAAGGAAATGCAAAATTAATATTTGCATTATGATAGTATGCATAAAAAAAAAAACAAAAACTAATATTGTCAAAGGGAAACTAATGAGTGCACCAGTTAACAGATGAGAACCATAATAACAGAATGTATTCACCTATGTGATAAATTTAGAAGCAAAGGTTATCCAACAGATGAAATAAACTGTTGTTTCAAAGAAATGGTGGAAAATAGAAGATTGTTTATAGGGTAGTCACTAACAAGGATGCAAAAGATTTTTAAACCTCTATGCAAGTTACAAATAGTGTAGATTCATATACTATTAAAAGTATTGTCGGAGAAAACTGGAAACTTCTCAAATGTTTGTTTGTCTTTCGGCTTTTTCCCGATTAGGGGTCGCCACAGCGGAACTCCTGTCCGCTAATGATTGGCAGTAGATTTTTATGAACGCCGAGGTGCCAGCTCTATGTTCAACCTTCAGCGAAGGCACGCCTATTTACGCATGTCTTTCGAACACCCACCCAACCTCGGAGGACATGCAGACTCCACACAGAAGACACTCCCCCGCACTCCAACCGGGAATCGAACGGGAGAACCTCTTGCTGTGAGGCAACAATGCTACCGCTGCACCACCACAGCATTTCTCAAATGTAGTTCAGAAATTAATTCAAAGATAAGAGACTTTCCAATTTTTGTGCAGAAAAAAGGCAAAAGTCTTAAAAACCTTTATTTCAAAATAAGTTGGACAATAAAAGATGTTTGTCAAAATCCTGGAATGTATAAATGTTGTAAATGCAACTTGTGTGATTTATTGCTAACCGATGTGAAGGATATAAAGTTGGGCAATATAAAGGTGAATGTAAAGGATAGATAATACATGCAAATCTAGGTATGTGGTGCATCTGATCATATACATGTCCTGCAAAGCTTTTTATGTTGGACGAATAACGAGAGCTCAACAAAAGAATGTATGAGCACAAATATGCAGTTGGTGTGAAAGATGAGAAAAATGCCCTCAGTAAGCATTATATAGAAAAGGCATGTAATGCTGATTTTAAGTTTTGTATTTTAGATGAAATAAATGTTGATCAAAAATTTGATGCAGAAAATGAGGGAATATGAATGGCAGGTTAGGCTGAATGCCTGTCATACACCTGGGTTAAATGACAGAAATGAATTTCCTGCCTTTTTAAAAAGGAAAAAGTTTGTTGTGAGGTCTTAATCATGTGATTTTAAATGTATTTAAGTGATTGTATTGTTTCTTGTACATTATGCTGTCTGAAGAAGTCCCTAGTGGATGAAAGCACTTACTGTGGATGTGGTAAATAAAGTTGAAGAGTATATAGTCAGTTGGCTGTCTTTTCGGTTTTATTTTACCTCATCTTACATTTGTGTTGTATATTTAAGCTTTAAGCTGTAAAATATCCCTTCAGATCAGGAAACCCTGAACCACTTTGTTTTATTGGGTGTGGGAGGTAACTAATCCCACTCGACTCTTGCCCTCCTCCCTCCCAGATAAATGTTTTTTTAACTCTATTAGTTGTCCACAAGTTTTTTGGCTAATCGAAAGAAAAAAAAATGTATACATACCTGACCTGTATACAAAACTAAAAGGGGCTAAAACCTATTCACTACTTGTATTTTACTACCCCATCCATAACAAGAACTTCCAATTTTTGCAGTTTATGTAATGTTACAGCACCTAGGAATGTGTGTTAAACCTTTTTAAACCATACTACTAAATAACTTAATATTATCACATCCCCATTAATATTCTTATTACTTAGCCAATTTGTGTGTGGATACATAATTTATGGCCATAGCCTTTATTTTATCTTCACTAGTTTTATACTGTCAAAAGACAAACTTTATCAAAATGTTCCACATCACTGAAATGCCCATTTTTGGGTTTATCAAGTATAAAATAATTATCTCTGCAAATAAAACCAACTTTTCTTGATTGCCATGCAGATTATATTCTTGAAATTTCTGAGTACCTTATTTTCTTAGCCATTTGTTCTAAATATAAAGCCTGTACCACGATATCAATCTTTGATAGGGAAGGGAGTCTCTAACCTGCAGTCCAAATAAATTCTTGACGTCTTCTCATCGTTTCCTTTCCCTGTCCTAGTTATTTGCTCCCAGTGCCTTGGTTCCTTTGCCAGTTTTCTCCAATAAATTGCAACTCCTTCTTGTCTGTATCATCCCTGTCTGCAGTCTCTCCTTTCTCCGTTCCACTGTTGGCTTAGTTCTTAGAATACTTTCTGCTACTTTAAGAATATAATTATTCTGTATGATTATTTTTCTCAAAAATCTGTATCCAAAATCAGTACTGTTGAAGATGTTCTTCGTGTTTCACTGTTGCAGTCATTACATTTGCGTAATCCGCTGGCAGGTTGTCCTTAGTCGGCCTGAATAACAAAGTCTTGGGTGCTGCGTCGGTTGCTGCCTCCTCTTCCATGACGTCCGGTCGTCAGGGGTATAAAACATGCAGCCGACACCATTTTATTCAGTCTTTCTTGCCATGCAGTGCCTGAAGAAGCAGCAGCAGTTCGCTAGTGCCGGTTGGCAGACTCCTGAAATTTTCGTTTTCAAGTTTCAGAACCGAAGTCTTCAGACTAAAGCCAAGTACCCTGTTGGGGAAACTTTTTTTTTCTTGCTCCTTACCGATGTCAGTAAAAGTTAATAATTGCATTACTTGTGGGAAGCTAGCTACCTCATAAGGATTTTCATTTTTACTGTATTCCTTGCCTAGGCCGTGATCACAACGTGCCTTGCTGTCGGTTTTGTGCTAGATTTAACCAACACACTATTAAGCATCGGTATATTTTTGCTTCTAAATATTTTGTTTCAAGATTCTTATCCTGAACTGTTGTCTGTTGGCAATCTGACTACCGGAGTTCATAAAAAAAACGCAAAGAAAAGGACAGACCGAGGTCCAAAACCGGCGAAGCTTCTCCTAAGCCAGTCGCCGTTACTCGGTGAGGCGCTTTCGCAGCCCCTGATGCCCGCGACTTTAGTCGCAGGCCTCTACTGAGACCCATTCGGAGTCCGGTATGCCGCGAGATTCTCAGAGTATTTAACCTGCAGATGCCTCTCCCTTGGATGGGTCCTGAGCCGCTGAGCAGGCACCTGCTTCTGAGGGTGTTTTCAGGCCTCAACATTTTTATATTAAACAAGACGCCTGCAACAAAAACAAGGTCAAAAACAACTTCTGTGTCTTAAAAAAAAAAAAAAAAAAAAAAAAAAAAAACGACGCTTGAGCCATGTGCTCAGGGCCATATGCCTAAAAAACAGATGATCAAAATGGCTGAGGATTTAATTACCTTGATTAGGGGTTCCCATCACCCCCCCCCCGCTAAGAGGCCTAGGCAAGGCACTGATTATGAATCTTCAGATCAGATTTCCATTTCTTCAGATTCCTCTTCTGATCAAAAATTTTCTATTCCACCCTATGAGGATTGAGGATTCTGATGCAGAGGAATCCATCCCATCTGCATCTCCTCTTGAGGATTACTCTTTTGGAGAGACTTTGCATACTTTAAGGGAACATTTTCACTGGGAGAGTCAGGACTTTTCTGAATCAAAAAAGAGGCTGAGGGATTTCCTTCTTCCTCAGCATAGGCCTTTGGCAATACCCTCCTGTATTAGACATTGTGGATGATGTGTTCTGTGAATCAAGCATGGCTCCTGATTCCCTCCTAGTAAGCCAGATAGATATTACAGGGTTCCTGACTCCCACAAATTTCTTTTCAAACATCCTGCTGCTGATCCTGAGACTATTTCTCAGGGTCCCAAGAGTGTAAAGGCTTCTACAGCCAAAAATCCTACCCCTTCTGATAGCGATTCCAGGGCGCTGGATAGATGGGGTAAGAAGGTTTATACTTCTGCAACCTTCGCAATCGGAGCTTTAAACTGCCAGTTTCATATGCTTAAATATCAACAGCATGTTATGGGCTTACTGAAACAGAAAATGATGATTTCTGATTGTGTGGAAAATTAAACAGTTACAGGAATTATTGCAGTCAGCAGAACAGGTTGGAAAGCATGGTTTGCAATGTGGTTTTGATTCCTTGGAGAGTAGGGCTGCCGTTACTGGACCTGTGATTAGAAGGCATGCCTGGCTCAAGGAGCAAAATCTGCCTGATCATGTCAAAGCTAAATTGTTGGATGCCCCTTTGCAGCAAGATACTCTGGTAATGAGGCAGAAGAGGTTTTAAAGAAAATGGAAGACTAAGCTAAAGCTATGCAAACTGTAAAAGATTTCTTGCAAGTGCAGCCACCCAGGTTCAGTAGGCACTGGCCTACTAAAATTGGTCCTTTCCTGTATCCAACAGAGCCACTCGGGGCAAATCCAGGTGCTCAAAAGGCTCCCGATACCAATCACAGGGTTTTTACAGGTCAAAGCAATGGGGTGCCTCCACCTCCAAATCTGGAGGAAACAAAGCGCAACCCTACAGTTAGCAGTCTCAGTGACTTTCCTTTACCGTCACCAAGCACTTATCTTTTGGTAGCCCCTTTGGGGGGGGGGGGGGGACTAGCACTTCATGCTCAAAATTGGCAGTTAATTACCCAGGATAAGTGGGTATTAAACGTAGTATCCCAGGGGTACAGATTTCATTTCCATACTTTGCCAATTCCAAACGGATGGCCGGATCTGCCACAAAACTAGTGGGCAGAGGCTCAGAAACAAATCAGGTCCCTCGTGTATATGGGGGCTCTTCAACCGATTCCAGAGAAGGAAAAAGGACAAGGTTTTTATTCAAGACTTTTCCTGGTACCCAGAAAAGACGATTCATGGCGTCCAATACTGGACTTATCGATTCTGAACACGTTCCTGGACAAAAATTCAAACTGCTGACTTTACAACAGCTACTGCCTATGCTAGGCAGGAATGCTTGGTTAGTAACTCTAGGCATACCTGCATATTCCAATAAGGGAATCTTGCAGAAGATACCTCCGCTTCAAAGCAGGTTTTTTACATTACCAGTTCTCTGCACTGCCTTTTGGCTTATCTACTGCACCCAGTCTTTGCCTGGCACCAGTAATTGCATTCTGCAGACAAAGAAGCATTCAGTTTTATCCTTATCTGGATGATTGTCTCATTCAAGCAGAGGACAAGGACACTCTTCTTCAACATCTGGAGTTTGTAAAAAGGCTTCTAGCATGCCTAGGGTACACCATAAACGAAAAGAAATCACAACTGGTACCCTCTCAAATTACCTTCCTGGGTGCAAGCTTGAACACAACTGCCCAGATGGCTTACCTCACGCCAGACAAAGGCAACTGACAACATACTTCAAACAAATGGCAACAAAAACACTGTTATCTGCAAGACAAATTCTGCAGGCTTTGGGGTTCATGGCATCCTGCATTCTACTAATTCCATATGCGAGACTGCATATGAGGAAACTTCAGTGGTACCTAAAAAGTCTATGGAGTCAACATTGTCACAGCCTGGAAACGATTCCTCTCATTCCCTGCCTACAACAGGAGTTTCTTTGCTGGACAGAGACATGTCACCAAAACAGGGGACTGTCATTCACTCTACTCCCTGCCGCCCAAACCCTAACTACAGATGCATTAGACTATGCTTGGGGGGGGCCCACCTGGCAGGGAGATGCATTCAGGGCAAATGGAGCCCAAACCAAATGCGTCTGCATGTCAACCAGAAAGAGATGCTAGCTGTTCAGAATGCTCTTGACAGCCTTCAAGGACTTATTTCATCCAGGACAACTACTGATAAAGACTGACAACACCACAGTTATGTGGTACATAAACAAGCAGGGGGGGTACACATTCCTACCTCCTTTGCAGACTAGTCATGGCTTTGTGGAACACAGCCTTGACTTACCAAATGCATCTTCAAGCTCAATTCCTGCCAGGAAAGTAAAATACTCTGGCAGACGACCTAAGCAGAAATCTTATGGTCCCGCACGAATGGAAACTGGATCCAGAAATCTTCAGCATGTTAACACAGAAATGGGGGAGCCCAGACGTAGATCTATTTGCCTCTCCCCAAAATTATCAGTTGGACAAATTCTGCACAAGCACTCATCACAAAGCATGGAAAGTGGATGCTCTATCCTTCAGTTGGAAAAACCCATCAGTCTTTGCCTTTCCCCCTCTGCCTCTACTCTCCAAGGTCTTACTAAAAGCCAGACAGGCAAAACCAAAAATGATCTAATTGCTCCGGACTGGCCCTGCCAACACTGGTACCCGCTTCTAAGGAATATGTCTCACCTTCCTCCATGGTACTTGCCTCAAATACCTCCTCTACTGTCTCTGCAGAACTATCAAATTCTGCACACTCCGCTCCAAACTCTGACACCTCTCTGTAAATCTGTGATGGATGTAAGTTTGGAAGCCAGAAGGCCTAGTACTCTAAAATCTTATGGTGATAAATGGAAGAGATTCTGTGCTTGGAATAGAGTACAAGGAATAGACACAGCAAAGCCCAATATTCCTCAAGATTTTACAATATTTGACTGAGATATTTGACTGAGCTGCTTGACGAGGGCCTATCTTTCTCCAATAAAAATCCATGCCTCTGCCATCTCGGCTCGTTACAACATGGAGCCTCCCCTCTTTCTCATTCTGTGCTTAAACAATATCTTAGAGGGGCCAAAAATGTAAGGCCTTCCAGAAGGGCACCAACTCCTGCATGGGACCTCAATTTTGTGCTGGAAAAACTCACCCTGCCTCCTTTTGAACCAGCAGCTACTGCAGATATAAAATTTTTATCTTGGAAAACAGCTTTTCGTTTGGCAGTCACTTCAGCAAGAAGGATTTCAGAACTACAGGCTCTCATGGCAGTGGAGCCTTTTATTACATTTTACCTGGACAGGGTGTCCCTCAGGACCAGTCATTCATTTATGCCTAAAGTGGTATCCAGTGTGGCTCTTAACTAGACCATTCACCTGCAAACTTTTACCCAAATCCACAGAACAAGGGAGAGCGGATTCTGCATTCATTGGATGTACACAGACTAAGATTCTACCTAAATAGGACCAAATCTCTAAGAGAGTCTGAGCAACTACTGGTAGCATTTGCTGCAGGGTCAGAGGGCAAGGCTATATCAAAGCATCCATTTTCTAAATGGATGTCACTGCATTCTTTTCTGCTATTTGCACTATGGTAAACCTGTGCCCAAGGGAATCCGATTACATTCCACCAGGGCTGCCTCTACTTCAGCAGCTTTTCTCAGCGGGGTTCCAACCAAAGACATTCTAGAAGCTGCTACTTGGAGCTCTGCTCATACCTTCACAAAGCATCATCATTTTACCTGTCTTCTCCAAATCCAGGGCAGGCTTTGTCACTGCAGTCCTGCAGGGCCTTATAGCTGCTCCTAATGCTTCGTTTCATCCTCCCATCCATAGCTTTGGGATTCTACCCAAGTGTAATGACTGCAACAGTGAAACACTAACATAGTACAGTTGTGTACACTTACCATAAATGTAGATGTTCGAGTGTATTCACTGTTGCAGTCCGGGTTACCCACCCGCCATCCCCTTCCTATACCTCTTCTTTCCTTCACTATACTCAAAAGCCTTTGTGGTGTATTTGCTTTAAGCTGAAGCTAAAGTTTGTTTCTAAAAGTGCATTTATATATTTACTATTTACTTGTCTATATATATTTTTACTCCCCATTTGGGGGGCACCTGACATCTGGGGCAAGAAAAACTGAATAAAATGGCGTCCGCTGCATGTTTTATACCCTGACGACCTCATGTCATGGAAGAGGAGACAGCAACCGACGCAGGACCCAAGACTTTATTCAGGCCGAGTGAGGGCAAACCTGCCAGCATATTACCCAAATGTAATGACTGCAACAGTGAATACACTCTTAACATCTACATTTATGGTAAGTATACACAACTGTACTTTTCTAGTGGTATCTAGAACAGAAGCTGCTGCTAAATAATTAGTAGAGCATATAAAATATTGCATGATAACTTTAGGAACCAGTTGGAGAGAGGATTTGGAAGAGAGGTTAGATGAGCAATTCGCAAACAAGCAGTGGGGGGATATATGCGTGTCTCAAATATGCAACAAAGGCTAGAGCTTTAGGATCTTTGCTTGGAAGTGTTTACATAGGTATTTTTCTACCCCAAGTAGACCCAAAGAAATTTTCCTTGGGTAGATGGCAAATGTTGGATGTGTGATGGGGGAAGAAAGAGGTAATTGCAAACATTTTCTGTGTGTGTAATGAGTTGGCAGACTAAAAAAATTCCCGCAGTCAGAGATGCTGGGTGAGCAAAGTAGTGTAACTTAAGGAAATTTTTTTTTATAGCTCTGATACTATATCGGAGCAATTCCAATTCTGTAAGGCCTTGCTTAGTGTAATTATGGTGGCTACCAAAAAATCAATTACTAGAAAATGGAAATCAAATTTTATACCAGCTGTACTATAAGTATTAAATATAGTAAGAGATCACACAACTGGAAATGGAATCTTTAGAAAAGGTAGGAGCAAATGACAAAAAAAATGGGAATTGTGGGAAGAATCCATCCAGAGGAGGAATGAGGTTTTAAAAGAAGGCAGAATGTGAATGAGCCATGTAATGTTTGACAATGACTGGATAGATTATAAGTGGTGTAATGTTTGCAACTAAAATGAATTCAACATGGTTTTCATTTTATATAAATGTACGCCTATGTCCTACTGTATAATTTAATAAAGTTGTTTTGTGTTTAAAAAAAAAGCCTTGCTTATGTCTAGGCAGTTAAGATCTGTATCCTGACTCAAAAGGATCATTTCCTTGCGTACAACTATTTGGTCACCCAGTATTTTCTGATGGAATATCCTGTAGGGAATTTATCTACCAAGACATTACACTTCCAGAACATATGTTCCCAGTTGCACATTTCTTCTCCATCACACCTCCAACATTTTGCTATCTATCAGAGGAATAATTCTTTGAAGTCTGCTTTGGATATTAAAATATCTATGCAAACACCTCCAAGCAAAGATTCTAAGACTTCTGGACTCAGTTGTTTACTTGGGATCCATAACAGGAGTCTTGCCATTGTTCTCTTGTAAATAATTTTTTCTGGTTTCTTGTCCAAATCTTTTTTTTTTTTTTTTTTTTTTTTTTAAATCTAAATGATTCCTATAGTTATAATTTAGTATTTTATATGTAATACTTTAACAGCTGATTCTCTTCTAGATTCAGCTAAAAACTCTACCAGAGCAAGTCTTTCACTTAAAATTCCCCTATCCCTTTCTCTTTGCCTATATTCAGAGATAAAGATTTGCTAGGGAAGGCGGTCTCCAGCCTGCAGGCCAAATGTCATCTTGGCCTCCTCACACTCTGTTACCTTTCCTGCTAGAGTTATTTACTCCCAGTATCTTGGTTTCCTTGACGGGTTTCCAGTAAATTCCAGCCCATCTTGCCTACTTTCTCTACCCCCACTTGCAGTCATCCTTATTGGCAAAATATCCTTCTCCATTCTCGTAGTCACTTAGAATTCTTTCTGCTTCATGTATATAGTAAAAACTATTTTGTATGGTTGTCCTTTGTTTTCTTTAAGGATTTGCATTCAAAATCCCTCTCTATTTGTTTATTTTTTCCTCTCTTTCTTGAACTTCCTCTCTGCTTCATTATCATTACTTTAAACATTGTATTAATAATCTTCTGCTTGTGGTGTGTATATGAGCCTTAGTTATTTAGGTCTGAAATATCTCTATAAACCCAAACCACCTTGCTTTATTGGAAGGATCAACTTATCCCACTTAACTCTTGCCCCTTTTTCCATCCCAGATAAATTCCTTCATTTTTTTTATTAAATGATGTCAACAGCTTGTCCTCAGTTGATACATTTATGTGACCTGTATACAAGATTGAGGAGACTAAAACATTTTCACTTTTTTTATTCATATCCATAAATAAGAGTTTAGTTTCTCAAGTTTTGTATTGTGTTTAGTCTTTCCCACATGTCCTTATCTGCCATAACAGAATCCTTTTTAATCCATACTACTAAATAGTTAATCTTATCTTGTCCTCATAAATATGAGTATTGCTGAACCAATTTGTGTATGGGTACATAATTTACAGCTATAGCATTTATCTTCATTAATTTTATATTCCAAAAGGACTTGATACTGTGTTTCACAACATTTGGATGTCCTATCCTGGATTTATTAGGTGCAAAGTAGTATCCTTTGCAAATAAAGCCAATTTTTCTTGATTTCTCTACCAATGATATCCTTATTCCTGAGTCCCTTCTTTTCTTTGGAAGTGGCTCTATTTTATAAAGCAAATGAAGGGGAAAGTGTACACCCCTGCCTGGTTCCTCTGTTCAAACACAGCTCATCTAAGTGGAACTCTCCCACTTGAATTCTTTTCTAAACCTTCATATATAGCCTTCCAATTAACCTTATTGTAGCAAGGAATGCAAATGCTTCCAGTGCCATATTCATAAAATCCCAGCTTTCTATGTCAGATGTCTTCTCTGCATTAAGATCCACCAAAAACCAGATGTATTTTCGTACATTCTACTTTCATCTGGATCATTAATTTTCTGTTAATGTTGTCAAATGTTTGCTTGTATGCCAGAAAACCACACTGATCCTTATCCATCAATGCTGTCAACACCTTTGCCATTCTCTTGTAAATGTAAACACTTAATAATCCATGGTTTAAAATTGAAAAGGTCCTATATGAACCTGGGTGTGAATGGTATGTGCCATCTTTGGGTAGCATAGCCACCACAGCTTTCTTCCAATATGTTGGTGCTTCCCCTCTTGTTAAACAAAATCTTCCAGGTCTTTATCACTTCATTCCCTGCTAATTTCCAACCTACCACAGTCTGTTACTGGCAACTTCCTGAAGATTGATTATACGTCCACTGTTTATCAAATCACTTCCTGTCTTAATTGTTTGTTGTTGAGCCTTGTCTCCCACTAACCGTGGCATAATTGTTTCCCATAAATATTTCCATTTGTACTCTTTCTTGATTTCTCTGCTTCATACATATTTTCATAACATTTCCAGAATATCTCCAAAACCTCTGCAGAATCTGTGGTTATTTTTTCTGTTTTAGGTTTCCCTCAGTATGCCTAAATTGTGCAGAAAATTGTAGTCTGGAGTTACTAAAAGAAATAATTGTTTAACTGCTATCTTTCTAAACTCTGCATTTGCTCATCAACTTGTTCTGTGAGATTCCCCTTGTTCTGCAGTACTTCAGGATTTGCAGCACCTCTATGTAATTTCTATTACTTAACCACATCCTTGTCTCTCATCAACCCTGTTTTTAAGCTTCAATTTCATTTTATCCCAGTCACCAGTTGTGACTTGAGGATATTGAGGATATTTCTATCTTCTCTGTCAAATATTCTTTAGCACCTTTTCCGTAAATTTGTCTTTTTTTTTTTTTTTTTTTTTTTTTTTAACATGCATGTGGAAGTGTCAGTGTTTTATTTTTACTTCATTATCCTTTATTTCTATCTTGATTTTTATTGCATGCTCAGAAGTAATTATTGGATGTGCTGAAGCTTTCAAATGCACAATTGTGTGAAATATAATTTTTGCAGTCTATGCCAGTTATTGGACCTTGGAGAATAATAAATTGTCTGAGTTCCTATTATTAAATTCACATCTTTCATACCAAATGTTTACGTAAATATCTTCAGAAATCTACCCACTTTTGTTGTACAATTACTCCTTTTCCTATGTTCCTGATATTCTGCTGAATATCCATTCTGAAATCCTCTTCGTCAAATTCACATACTATTTTTTTTCCAAATGTCTTCTGCAGCTTTGCTGTTTCCACTCTGCATTTCATATGATTCAATACTTTCCTTTTTAGCTATACCTATAAGGCCATTAATGTTCTAAAAGTATATAGTCAACATAGCCATCATTTCAGAAGCTATTATTCCTGCATATTATATACTAGTTTTTTTATATATTATATTTTGTGTGTATGTACACCAGAGTTGGTGGAGTGTCCGTACTCGCCAATGATATTCACACCTCCAGGCTAGTTGCCCAACACAATGCGTATGACATTCTCCAGGTGCAACTAACACTAGGTAAGACTGCAATCCAAATTGTACAGCTCCCCCCACCATGCCCCAAGATTCTTACTACATCTTTCTAAACATACTGGAAAATATTAAGATACAACCAAACATCCTAATACAGGGTGATTAACTGGGAAAACCTATTAGTGTACTAACACCTTTGCCCAACGGTTCATGGAATTCATAAATTCCAATGCCCTGGATCAACTAATCCAGAGGCTCCAGTATCCTAGACCTGGTCATTACCAACATGGGGTCACCCCCTCATTGGTTAGGTCTGACCATACGCTAATCCGCTTTGACATCCACAACCCCCCCCCGTAAGGAAACATCCGTAAAAACTTCTCCAAGGCCAACTTCATGTTACTAAAGTCAGAAGTGACCAACTTAATGACACTCATGCAAACGGGAACTGTTAGACTGCCAAATCCTAAACTAAAGCACTGTATGAGCACATTCACTCATGCATGAATCGTTTCATCCCAAATAGAACCAAGACACGTTCCTCAAAAAAAAAAAAAAAAAAAAAAAAAAACTGTCAAACTATACAACAGAAGGAAGAAACTGTTGCAGAAAAGAAGAAAATCCCAGGATGCAAAAAAAACTCCCTTACCAGCCTCGGTAAGAAGCTGAGATCCCTCTTAAAATTCTCCAAAGCTAGTTACAAAAATAAAATTGCCAGAGATTCCAAAGACAACCACAAGG
>NC_056727.1:710561714-710579214 GCF_019279795.1 Protopterus annectens | reverse complement strand
AAATCTGATCAGGATTCTGAAATTTCTGTTTCTTCTGATGACCAGAATTTGCCCTTATCTACCTATAAGGATTCTTATGCAGAGGACTCCATACTCTGCTTCTCCTCCAGAAGATTTTTCTTTTGGTGAAACTTTGCACACTCTTAGGGAGCATTTCCTCTGGGAAAGCCAGGATTACTCTGACTCCAAAAAAGAGGCTTGGGGAATTCTTACTCCTACCTCAAATTAGCTATCCCTCCTTTACTGGACGTTGTAAATGATGCCTTCTTGGAATCTAGCCTGGCCCCAGACACTTTACCTCCGGCTCCCAGGAAGCCTGACAAGTATTAGAGTACCTGACTGTCTCACAAGTTCCTCTTTAAGAATCCTATTGCAGACCCAGAGACCATTTCGCAGGGACCCAAAGGCATTAAGGGTACTACTGCCAAAAACCTCACCCCCCCTCTGATGGAGATTCCAAGGCTCTGGGCATATGTGGTAAGAAGGTATACATTTCTGCTGCTTTGGCCATTAGGGCCTTGCCAGTTTCATATGTTAAAGTATCAGCATATTATTGGACTACTTAAACAGAAAATTATGTTGATTCCTGACTGTGCTGAAAATAAAGAATTACAGGATTTAATGCATTCTGCTGAACAAGTTGGTAAACCTACTTTGCAATGTGGTTTTGACTCTCTAGAAGCATCGTGCAGGGCTGATGTCACTGGGTTTATTAGAAGACATGCTTGGCTTAAGGATCAAAATTTGTCAGATCATGTTAAAGCTAAATTACTGGATGCTCCCTTAAACCAAGACCGCCTGTTTGGCAGCAAAGCAGAAGTAGTACTTAAAAAGATGGAGGAAGAAGCTAAATCTATGCAAAGATTTCCAGAAAATACAGCCTCCCAGTTTTCGTAGGCATTGGCCTTCTAAGAATTGGTACTTTCCTGTCTCTTTCAGGCCTTTTCAGTCCAAACCCAGGAACAGCAGACCACCTAGGCTACAGTTTCAAGGTACTCGCAGTCCTAAGCAGTGGGGGGGGAGGCTCCCACATCCAAAGCTGGAAGAAATAAGACACCCCCCCCAAGGTAAACTGCCACAGTGACTTAACCTTAAACCTTCCAAGCTCTGCTCAACTGCCTGCTCCCTTAGGGGAAAGATCGCCCTGCATGCGAAAAACTGGGAACTCGTTACCCAAGACAAATGGGTTTTAAATATAGTTTCCCAAACGGTTGGCCAGACCTACCCCCAAATCAGTGGGCAGAGGCTCAACAGCAGGTTCTCTCTCTTCTAAGTATCGGGGCTATTCAGCCTGTCCCAGCAGAGGAATGGGGACAAGGTTTTTACTCAAGACTTTTCCTGGTACCCAGAAAACACCACTCCTGGCATCCTATCCTGGACCTCTCTATTCTAAACACCTTTTTGGTAATCCCAAAATTCAAAATGCTAACTCTTCATTAGCTGCTTTCCATGCTAGGCAAAATGCCTGGTTGGCAACATTGGACTTAAAGGAAGCTTACCTACATATTCCAATAAGGGAATCTTGCAGAAAACACCTACGCTTCAGAGCAGGCTACATGCACCATCAGTTCTCTGTACTGCCCTTTGGCGTATCTACTGTGCCCAGGGTATTCACAAAGGGCCTAGCTCCAGTCATTGCATTCTGCAGGCAAAGAAATATTCAAATATACCCATACCTGGATGATTGTCTAATTCAGGCAGCAGGCCAGGACATAGTATTAAATCATCTGTCATTTGTAAAGAAACTGCGAACCTCACTGGGGTACACCATAAACGAAAAGAAGTCTCGCCTAGTACCCTGCCAACAAATTGTATTCCTGGGAGCAAGCTTGAACACAACTTCCCAGATGGCCTACCTCATGCCAGAGAAACAAGTGTATATTACAGCTTACTTCAAACTACTGGCCACAAAGACCCAGCTATATCTGCAAGGAAAATACTTCAAGCCCTGTGGTTCATGGCCTCTTGCATCCTACTAATTCCATATGCAAGATTGCTTATGAGGAAACTACAATGGTATCTAAAAAGCCTATGGTGTCAACATTCTCAGTATCCGGAGTCAATGATTCTTATTCCTTGTATGAAGACAGAGTTCCTTTGGTGGGCAGAGGCCTGCTACCACAACAAGGGACTGCCGTTCACTCTATCCCCTGTCACCCTAACAGACGCATCAGACTATGCATGGGAGGGCTCACTTGGCAGGGCAGTGCATTCAGGGCAAATGGAACCAGAATCAAGTGCACCTGCATGTCAATCAAAGAAATGTTAGCTGTACAGAATTCTCTGACAGCCTTCAAGGACCACATTCTAACAGGACAATTCTTGGTAAAGACCAACAATGCCACTGTTATGTGGTACATAAACAAGCAGGGGGGAACCCCCTTGTACCCTCTCTGCAGACTAGCCATGGCTCTCTGGAACACAGCCTTGAGCTACCAAGTGCACCTACTACCTCAGTTCCTGCCAGGCAAGCTACATTCATTGGCAGACGACCTAAGCAGAAATCTCATGGACCCATACGAGTGGAAACTGGGACCAGAGCTATTCAACATTTTGAGAAAGAAATGGGGGAGCTCAGAGATGGACCTGTTTGCCTCCCCTCAGAACTGCCAATTGGACAAATTCTACACAAGGAACTCCCCACAGACAAGCTTGGAAAGTGGATGCCCTGTCCTTCACCTGGGAAAGCCTCTCAGTTTATGCCTTTCCCCCTCTGCCTCTCCTCTCGAAAGTTCTGCTAAAGATCAGACGGGACAAACCAAGGACAATACTCACTGCACCAGACTGGCCATGCTAACACTGGTACCCCCTGTTGCGCAGTATGTCACTGCTGGAACCATGGCACCTGCCTCAGACCCCCTTCCCTGTTGTCCCAGTAGGAGGGCCAGATTCTGCACCCCCAGCTTCAAACCTTGAAGCATGGTTTATTACCTGAGCTCTCAAATACCATCTCTCAGTAAGCAAATGCTGGATGTCATTTTGGAGACAAGGAGGCCTATTACTAGAAAATCCTATGCTGAAAACTGGAAAAGATATATTGTTCCTGGAGCCAGAATCAGGGGATGTGCACAACAGTGCCCAGTTTACCGCATGTTCTTCAATACTTAACAGAGATGCTCTACAAGGGCCTTTCCTTCTCATCTATTAAAATTCATGCCTCAGCCATTTCAACACATTTTAATACTGAGCCCACCCCTCTTCTCTCAACCCCTGCTGAAGCAATTCCTCATAGGGGCCAAAAATTTAAGACCACCCAGGAAAGCTCCTACTCCAGTCTGAGACCTTTAACTTTGTATTGAAAAAGCTCTCACTACCTCCTTTTGAGACAGCTGCAACTCCAGAATTGAAATTCCTTTCTTCTTGCTGAAGTGATGGCTGGAAGGAAGGCTGTTTTCCAAGAGTGTCTGAATTACAGGCCCTCATGGCAGTGGAGCCCTTCATAATCATCCATGCAAGACAGTGTGTTCATAGGTTCATAGGTTGGTACTAGGCTATCAGCCCTAGGGCCTATACAAGCCTAGCCATAACAATTCCCTGGCTATTTCTTCCCACATTATTTACTTTCCTGGACCCCTGTCTAGCAGGGCGACTGACGTGATCCCTGGGGTGAATTTCCTTTTATGCCCAAGGTGGTATCCAGTGTGACCCTTAATCAGTCCATTCATTTGCCAACCTTCTTTTCTAATCCACAGAATAAAGGAGAACGAATACTGCACTCTTTGGATGTGCACAGACCACTTAGATTTTATTTGGACAGGAATAAGCCTCTCAGGAAAACTGAACAGTTGCTAGTTGCCTTAGCTGCAGGGGCAGAGGGGAAGGCCATTTCAAAGCAAACCATTTTTAAGTGGATAGGCCATTGGATTAATTTCTGCTATAAACACCATGGAAAACCTACCGCACAGGGGATAAGATCACATTCCACCAGGGCTGCATCTACTTCTACAGCCTTTCTCAGAGGTGTCCCTACCAGGGCCATCCTAGAAGCTGCTGCCAGGAGCTCTGTACATACCTTCCACAAGCATTACCACTTGCCTATTTTTTCTAAATCCAGAGCTGGGTTTGCCACTGCAGTCTTGCAGGGCTTAATAGCTGGTCATAATTCTCTCTGTCTCCTCCCTTCCTTAGCTTTGGGAATCTACCCAAATGTAATGACTGCAACAGTGAAACACGACAAACATAGTACAGTTGTGTACACTTATCATAAATGTAGATGTTAGAGTGTATTCACTGTTGCAGTCATGGTTACCTTCCAGCCCCCTGACATCTATTGGCTATACCTTTCTTCTTGTTTACTGTATTTAAGCTTTTTGGTGTATTTGATTTTCGTTGGAGGTGTAACCTTGTATGTAATTGCTTCCCATTATGGGGGCACCTGCCATCTGGGGCAAGAAAAACTGATGTAATGGCGTCGGCTGCATGCATTTTACCCTTGACTGTCGGACGTCCTGGAAGATGATACCGCATCCGACGCAGTTCCCAAGACTTTGATAATCAGGCTGGCTGAGGGCTACCTGCAGGCAGATAACCCAAATGTAATGACTGCAACAGTGAATACACTCTAACATCTACATTTATGGTAAGTGTACACAACTGTACTTTCTTTATTCAGTTGTTCCATAAAGTCTCAGCAGCTGCCACTATTAAAGTTCAACTGACAGCTATTTCTACCTTTCATTTGGCTAATGATCCTAAACTTATGGCGCATAGATTGTGTAGAGCTTTCCTTAAAGGAGCCACATTATTACAACCTCCAGTCGTGGACCCTGTGGCACCCTGAGATTTGAATTTTGTACTTGAAAAACTTACTTTGAGCCCTATTGAACCTTCGGCAACTTGTGAGCTCAAGTTCCTATCATGGAAAACTATATTTTTAGCGGCCATTGCATCTGCAAGGAGGCTCTCAGAACTGCAAGCCCTCTCTCTATTAAGCCCCCTTATTTGGTGTTTCACCGAGATAGGGTTTCCTTACGGACCAACCCTTTATTTGTTCCTAAGGTCTCTTCTCAGGTCAATATTTAATCCATTGAATTATCTGTTTTTCTTCCCTAATTTCTCTGACAAGGCTGAGTACAAATGCCACCAGCTTGATGTTGATAGACAATTGCGATTTTTATCTCGATAGGACTAAGAATTTCAGAATGTAGACCAATTGTTTATTTCCTTTTCGGATGCAAGGAAGGGCCTACCAGTCTCACCTTGTGTCACTGGATTTCCAGCTGCGTTTCTTTTATTTTATACATCCAGTGGCAAAGATCTTCCCTTCAAGGTGAAAGCTCACTCTACCAGATCTGTTTCTACTTATGGTAGCCTTTCAAGCAAAGATCCCTATAGATAACATCTGTGCAGCAGCAACATGGGCTTCACCTCATACATTCATTACTCACTACAAATTGGACGTGGCGTCCAGGATCCGGTCTTCCTTTGGTTCTACAGTATTCAGGAGCATTTTCCAGTGAGCCATCCAAGATAAAGGTGCTAGGGATGCTGTCCCAAGTGTAAGAAAGAAGGAGAGCGAGAACTACAGAACATAAAGAAGTTATGTACTTACCATAACGTTGATGTTTGTAGTGCATCACACCCTTCATTCTTACGAACCCTCCCTCCTGCCCCCTCCTTGAAAACCTGGGGGTATTGTGACTACTGCCTTATCTCTATGTTGAGACCTTTCTGCATGGTTTGTTCTTTGTCTCTGTATAATTACTACTTACAGCAAACAAGATCTGTGGTACGTTAACAGTGCATTAATGGGATACCTCCTAGCCACGAGACAACCAGAAGATTTTGAGCTAGAGAATTGGTGAGTCGGAGCCAAGGTTCGGTTCCGAACCCAAGTGTAAGAATGAAGGGTGAGATGGACTGCAAACATTGAATGTTATGTTAAGTACATAACTTTTTCTGTATTGCCAAAATCCCAAGGCGTGATCCATCTTGTGTGTCTGACACTGTGGCAGCCTCTAGAACTCTTGTTCTTTATACCCGATTTTCATACGAGGGTGTTTACAGTGGACTATCGCTCTCTATTGTTCTGTGCTACACCAACCAATGCACTTTCCAGTTAGTCTCACAAGAATCTGCAGACAACATGTTCAGTGATGGCTACATTCTCCTCTAGTCCCTCTAGGCCACTGCTTTATTCTCCCTTTCCCAGTAGCCACAATAACCATGAATGCATCCCTTCTGGAATGGGTTGACATTTCTAGGAGAAGGCTATCCAAGACATGTCAATTTCGACAGAGGCTGGTCTTCACGTCAGTGTGCTGGAGGTGATGGCAGTCATCGTAGTGTTGTAGGCCATAGGTTCATAGGTTGGTACTAGGCTATCGGCCCTAGGGCCTATACAAGCTTTGTCATAACAATTCCCTAGCTATTTCTTCCCAGAATATTTACTTCCCTGGTCCCCTGTCTAGCAGGGCAACTGATGTGATCCCTGGGGTGAATTTCCTATCCCATCCAATCATCAAGGTTCCTTTAGAAGAGGGCCAAAGAGGCTCTTAGCTTGACATGTATGGGCAGTCTATTCCAGAGTATGGGTCTTTCACCTCGGGGGAGTGATTTTGTTTTAGTCCAGTTAATATTTCGGTGCTCTGATGTGTCAACCAGCAAGGGGGAACCTACTCATATCCTTGTTAGGAAGTCATGAGGGTTTGGGGGTTGGTGATATCTTCATGGGCTTTCCAGTTGCAGTGCATATTCCAGGGAGATCACTGCATTAGTGGTAAAGTTGTACAGGTCCATTCTTCTGCCTCATGAGCGGTGTTATCTGTTGGTGGTTGCCAAGATCTTCATCCGTTGGGGCTAGTCATTGCTACCTGTCCAATACCAAATGCAGCAGTTTATGTGCCCTTATTTCATTGAGGGATGCTCAAGTCCACACTTGGCCCATGGGTATCCTGTAACAGTTATGAGCAGAGTTGGAGGATAAGCAAGTTCCTTTAGAAAGCAGTCTGGTCCAAGGTGAAGGTTATTTTCGTCATCCTTTTTGGTCCGTACAGTTCCCTTTTCTATGGTCTATTTGATGGAGCTTCCCTGGGTGCCAGACCTTAGAGATTGGATCTTTCACCTGTTTGGTAAGCCGCATCCAGTCATTTCACTGATGCTAACTACATGATTTCTTCACTTCTGGCTATTCTTGGAAGTATCAGGCTTTCCTTCTCTGTGCTGCACATACTGTCATCTCAAGCTTTCTAGTAAAAAAGGTTATGAAAGGAAGTAGAAGAGAGTTTCCATTTTGGCGTCTAACTGGTATTTGGATCCTTTTCCATCTTCATTACTATTATTTTGGGCAAGTTTATTTTATGTAGCAGCTAGTTACTCCACCAAAAGGTTTCAACTGGCAGCCATTTCCAATTTTCAGGTGGGTAAATGCACTCCTTTTGCCTCACTGAAGTTATCAAAGGCCTTTTGTGACGTACCTTTCTCTTACAGCCTACTTTAAGGGACCCCTGTACCACCTTTGGATATTACTATCTTGCACCAGGCCTTAAGCCCACTTTGAAGTTGCAGCTGCTGTGGAACTGAAATTTCTTTCTTGGAAGATATTTTTCTGATGGCAGTTATTGCTGTAAGGAGGATTCAGAATTTCAGGCCTTGTCATATACACCACCTAATTTGATGTTTTACAAAAATACGTTTTCTGTTTATACCAATCCTGATTCTCTCCCCAAGATTTCTTCTGACGCTGCCTTGCAGCGGGTTATTAACTTGTCGCTAGTCTTTCCTAATTTCTTAAGCCAACGGGAGTATACCTTGCATTTACTGGATGTTCATATTCTGTTATGTTATTTGCACCATACCAAGGATGTCAGGAAAAAAACTTTTTTTCTTCTTCTTCTCCTTTTCTAAGGTAAATTGGGAGATGGGTGTTTCCAAGGTCAAACTATCCAAGAGGCTGTCTGGTTTTATAAAGGAAAGTAATATAAACAAAGATTCTCTGTTTCACATACCTAAAGCTTACTCTGCAAGAGCTGTCGTAACTTTCACAACTTTTTCTGGAGTTCCTGTTGATTGATTACTGTGGTCACTTGGTCCACAGTGCACACGTTTTTATCTCTCACTACAAGCTGGACTTGCAGTGTAGGTCTTGGGTAGCTGGGACTCTATACCAACCATTAATGAATGGAAAGAGTTTGGATATGAAACACATATGCTTACCATAATGCTAGATCTGTGGTGTTGCCTTCAGTCCATTTCTTCCTCTGTCTTTACAAATTTTATTGTTCTGGTCCAGCGATTGACCATCCTGGACCTGTCCAGACCCTTAACTTAGTTGGTCTTTGATTGCTCTACTAACATTTCAGGTCCTTTTTGTTTTTTTGCTAGGACGTACAAGTAGGATTATTTGTATAGGTATGCAAACTCGATCTAAGGAACTCTAGGATGTAGAGGGGGAGTAACATGAGCCTTGTATCCAAAAGTTTGAATGTTGCCAGCTTTGGATCCAGTATGCCCAACCATTGAGACAGACGAAGACCACACAAATCTAGTGTTGGGGAAGGTACATAACTTTCATTTTCCTGAAACACAGGTCTGTCTCTGTGCCAACCCCTTTTGAGGTTTCAACTAGTTTCTCTTGAGTTTGACTCCTTGGGTCCAGGCGCAGAGCTTGCAATAGACAAAACCAGAGCCAAGAGTAAAATAAGTTTTATAGAAAGTGCATGATTGACGGAGTTGATTTATGATTATGCCAAGGATTTCTAATCAGTTCATACTTTGAAGAAGCCTAGGTCAGAGGGTGCTCTCCTGGCCTCTGCTAGCATTTCTCATGTTCTTGCTACAGTAGGTTCTGAGAGTTTTGTATTTATTACACTGGATCTGATGGTATATTTTCAATGTCTGATTTTGAAGTTAGGGAACTACTTGAATGACCTGGAAGAAGGTGGTTTCAAGATGCAAGTCTAAGCTGCAGACCTTTCTTGTTGAGCTTAATTACAGAAAGATGGTCCAGCTACTTCATGAAATAGTGGATGTTGTCTCTCTAGGGATTCTGTACACTATAAAATTGCAGTGACTAGATGGTAGTCTGTCTTCCCATATTGGCAGTCCTCATCCAGTACAGGCCCCTGTTCTGCGAAGCCAGTGCTGGATCTGTGGGCATTGCTATAGATGTTGATTTTGGGTTTCCGTGCTTGCTGTTGTCCTGATTATGACCCATGTAACTTGAAGTCTGTGCCCTTGACATCAGCATTGATAGCATAGGTGAGGAGGACTCTGGGTTGATGCATTGGTACTGGCCACAGGCCCGACACTTTTAATTTACTCTGTAAACTGGACCAGCTTTTCAACCTTCAGCATTAACACCCCAGATGCTGAGTAGGATCGACTTGTGTCCCCCCCCCCCCAGCTTTCCTAGTTGGTGTTGGTCTCTTGGGGGGGATGGGGGCTTAGCACAAGTCTTCACAGTCAAGGCATTGGTCTTGGTGGATTTTGGCTTTGAATACGTGGATTTAGGGCCAACAGCTTGGGGATAGTATCTCTATTGGCATCAGTGCCATCAGTACTGACCTAAGCTATTTTGGTTTCCGCTTTTTCAGTTTCTTTTATCCCTTTGGCCTCCATAAGAGATTTAGCACCGTCTGGTTTGTCAGCCTCATTTCTTGCAGGGCTGCTGTTTGTGTCACTGGGGTCAGCTTTTCAGGGTGTGTGTCTTTGAAGTTAACTTTTTGGTCTACTGTTTTTTTTCAGCCTAGCTAGGTAAATAGTTGGGTTTGGAATTGGGACTGAACTTCTTGGCCTTGACATCAGTCATTAGGGGGTCAATGCCATCAGCGGAAAGGGCAGTATCTATATGTACCTTGGTGCTTTTGGATGCAGGCTCAACTGCCTTTGCCTTCCCCAACAGCTGCTGTCCCTTGGACATCCCCAATAGTTTTATTTACCTAGCTGCTCAACCCCTTGTCTTCTCTTAGGACAGAAAAGACTGGTTATTAGGCCACTGCTAGACACCTGTTCTACCTGAATGTTGCAACTCTGTCTTGCTGTAACCAGTCATCTCTGTGGAAGATTAAGTATAGATGTAAAATGAAGTATGTGGAATCCACACAGAAATCTGTCATTTGGGATATAGTTAAGGATGAGTGAGTTAATTCTCCTTTATCCCTTCAGGTGATTCAAAGTTGGGGAGGTTTGGAAATGAGGCATAAGGGGACAATGGCCCTTAGCCCCATTGCCTCATCTTCGTATATCCTTCCATTTCCTTCTCTTGGTGATTCTTCAGGCAGAAAGAAGGATGGTTACTGATTTTCAACAGCAAGGGAAAACACAGCTATCTGGCCTTTCTGGACATGTCAAAATAAGTCATTCTGGTTTCCCTGCTGAGAGAACACACTTTGGACTCCATTGTTTTGGAAACTGCTCTGAAAATGACTTCCAAGTCATAGCTTGGCTGAAGAGCCACCAAATAAATAAGGGGGTTTCCATATCCCCCTGTTTTTTTTTCCCTGAGAGATGTACAGTTTTTCACATTCGACATTTCCAGAGAGCTGGCAGGTGAAATCCATCTGAGGTGGCAGGTAAAATCCATCTAAGCTAACAAATTGCTGACGCCTTTCCAATTGCCTCAATAGTGGGAAGAGTTGGATAAGTCATTTATCCCTTCACTTGTCTGCATGGCTGCGTGTTATGTAGGACAAGTGAATCGGGGATAGGAATACCTGGAGACTACCTGTTCCCTTCAGTACCCCTACAAAGGCCTTTCCTCCCCCTGCCAGACACTCCAACCTTGTGAAGAGTGTGGTGAGAATATTAATTCATCTTCTGTCTCTCTCTGTCCCTGTAAACCAAAAAGGATGAACATTTCTACTTCAAGATCATTATGGGTCTTCAAAGGGCCACCAAACCTCATGCACTCACTCAGTCGGAATGGCATAAACTGTTTCATTTTGAGAGATTCCTTTCATGTCATCATTGTGTAGTCCATCCGAAAGGAGGCTGGATGTGCTGCTTGGATTTCCAAGGTGCCTCCTACACACGTTGCCAAGAATCGAAGAACTGCTTGCACTTTTGGGTGAGAGGCAATCGTACGTAAGCACTAGGCTTGTTCTCCTTGAGGGTCATTCTAAGCCTAGCCAGTGTCCTTTTTTGTGCTCAAATTATCCTGTCTCATTTGGTTAGGTAATGGCCTTGCCCATTCCATGGTCTATTGTATATCGCCCCCAGTGAGAATAACTGGGACAGTACAAAGAATAATTTGAGGGGACCCACGTGTGGGATCAAGCAGTTAAGAGCTGCATCACTCCATTAGTAGTACTAATATATCAAGTGGGAAAACTTTTTATGGATTGTATTGTAACAGCCTGTAGGTTGAAGCAATGAAGGATGACTGTTGTTTGATTCCAATGATAAGAATTTTATTTGAAAGCATAAATTGCATTAACGGGATCAACACATGAATATAATTCAAGCAAATGATTTCACTACAAAGGACCTTAACGTAATTCCTGGTACATTCAAGAAGCAATTCACTAACATTGTGTTTCGTGCATATAATGATCTTCGTGTTTCACTTTTGGGTTATCTGCTTGCAGTGTCCCTCAGTCGGCCTGATTAACAAAGTCTTGGATCCTGTGTCGCTTGCTGTCCCTTCTTCTGTGACGTCAGGGGTATAAAACATGCAGCCAATGTCATTACATCAGTCTTTCTTGCCGTGTGGTGCCCGAAGCAGAAGCAGTTGGCAAGTGCCAGCTGGCCGACACCTGAAATTTTCGTTTTTGAGTTTCAGAATCGAAGTCTTCAACTAAAAGCCAAGTACCCCATTGGGGAAACGTTTTCTTGCTCTAAACCGATGTCAGTAAAAGTAAATAACTGCATTACTTGTGGAAAGCAAATACTTCATAAAGATTTTCATTCATACTGTATTCCTTGACTAGGCCCTGACCACGACGTACCTCGCTGTCGGTTTTGTTCCTTATTTAAATCACGAACTATCCGTCTGTATATTTTCTCTTCTAAATATTTTGGTAATTGGTTCAATTATCCTGATATGTCTTCGGTAAGCCATCAGATTACAGACATTCCGAAAAAACGCAAAGATAGAGACAGGCCGCCTAGGTCCAAACCTGCCGACGATGCTTCTTCTAAGCCAGTCACCAGTTTGCCGGTACTCAATGAGGTGCTTTCGCAGCCCTTATGCCCGCTACTACTGATTCGCAGGCCTCTACTGAGACCCATTCGGAGTCTGGTATGCTGCGAGATGCCTCAACTGTGGAACCTGCGGATGTCTCTACCTTGGATGGGTCTGGAGCCGCTGTGCAGGCACCGGCTTCTGAGGGTGTATTGCATACTGACTTGTGTGTTAAACCGATGCCATCTTCTTCAAGGCCTAAAACTCGAACCATGCCTAGAAAATTGACGCCCAGAACCCATGGTCAGGCCTCTATGCCTAAAAAACAAATAAGAATGGCTGAAGACCTTATTTTAATCAGGGGAGGCCAGCCTTCTCCCTCTGAGACCTAGGACTGAGTTTCCTTATGATACTTCAGACCAGGATTCTGAATTTTCTGTTTCCTCTGACCAGGATTTACCCTTACCTACCTATGAGGATTTTGATGCTGAGGACTCTATTCCCTCTGCCCCCCCCCCCCCCACCCCAAGAGGATTTCTCATTTGGTGAAACCTTGCATACTCTCAGGGAGCATTTTCATTGGGAAAGTCAGGATTTCTCTGATTCTAAAAAGAGGCTTAGGGATTTCTTACTCCTGCCCCAGCACAGTCCTTTAGCTATACCTCCTGTACTAGATACTGTTAATGGTACTTTTTCGGAATCTAGCTTGGCCCCTCTTTACCTCCTGCTCCCAGAAAACCTGATGGGTATTACAAGGTCCCTGACTCTCGAGTTCCTTTTCAAAAATCCTACTGCGGATCCTGAGACCATTTCACAGGGACCCAAGGGCTTTAAAGCTACTACTGCCAAAAATCCTACCCCTTCTGATAGAGACTCTAGGGCGCTGGATAGATGGGGTAAGAAGGTATACACTTCTGCAACTTTGGCCATTAGGGACTTAAACTGCCAGTTTCATATCTTAAAGTATCGACAGCATATTATTGGATTGCTTAAACAGAAAATGATGATTCCTGATTGTGCTGAAAATAAGGATTCTGCATGTCCTCCCTGTGGTCGCGTGGGTTTCCTCCGGGTGCTCCGGTTTCCTCCCACATCTCAAAGACATGCAGTAGGTGGATTGGAGACACTAAATTGGCCCTAGGTGTGTTCGTGTGTGTGCCTTCTGTGGAAGGTTGGGCGTCGGGCTGGCAACTTGACACTGTAAAACTCTACTGCCATTCATGAGCGGACAGATGATCTGCTGTGGCGACCCCTAACCGGGAAAAAGCCAGAAGAAGACGACGACTGGATTTACTGTATTCAGCTGAACAAGTTGGAAAACATACTTTGCAATTTGGTTTTGATTCACTAGAGGCATCTTGCAGGGCTGCTGTTACTGGGTCTGTACTTAGAAGGCATGCTTGGCTTAACGAGCAATCCTTGCCAAATCATGTAAAAGTGAAATTACTGGACTCTCCTTAAACCAGGACCACCTGTTCGGCAACAAGGCTGAGGAAGTTCTTAAAAAGATGGACGATAAGGCCAAATCTATGAAAACTGTTAAAGATGTTTTACAAGTTCAGCCTCCTAGATTTAGTAGGCACTGGCCCACTAAGAATTGGTACTTTCCAGCCCCTTCCAGGTCTTCTCAAGCCAAACCCAGACACAGCAAAACCCCCAGGTTTCAGTCCCAGGGGAGACCCAGAACTAAGCAGTGGGGGGCTTCCACTTCCAAATCTAGGAATAAGACCCCCCCCCATGGTAAACTGTCTCAATGACTTCCTTTTAAAATTTCCAAGCACTTATCAACTGACTGCCCCTTTGAGGGGAAATATTGCTCTTCATGCAAAGAACTGGGAACTCATTACCCAAGACAAATGGGTTTTAAATAGTGTCCCAGGGATACAGATTTCACTTCCACATGTTGCCAACAACAAGCAGGTGGCCGGACCTACCCCCAAATCAGTGGGCAGAGGCTCAAAAACAAGTTCTTTCTCTCAAGCATGGGGGCTATTCAACTGGTACCAGAAGAGGAAATGGGACAAGGTTTCTACTAGAGACTTTTCCTGGTACCCAGAAAAGACAATTCATGGCATCCTATCCTGGACCTGTCTACTCTAAACACCTTTTTGGAGATTCCAAAATTCAGGATGCTGACTCTTCACCATTTACCTTCCTATGCTAGGCAAAGATGCCTGGTTGGCAACAATAGATTTAAAAGAAGCATACCTGCACATCCTAATCGGGGAATCTTACAGAAGATGCCTACGCTTCAAAGCAAGGCTATACACGCATTATCATTTCTCTGCACTGCCCTTTGGCTTATCTACTGCGCCCAGGGTATTCACAAAGTGCCTAGCTCCAGTTATTGCATTTTGCAGGCAAAGAAATATTCAAATATACCCATACCTGGACGATTGTCTAATTCAGACAGAAAGCCGGGGCATACTTTTGAATCATCTGACCTTTGTACAAGGGGTTCTAACTTGTCTGGGGTGCACCATAAATAAAAATTAAATCACACCTGGTACCCTGTCAAGAAATAATATTCCTGGGAGCAAGCTTGAATACAGCTTCCCAGATGGCTTACCGCCCGCCAGAGAAACAAATTCATTTGACAACCTACTTCAAACAAGTGGCCACAAAAACCCTGCTATCTGCAAGACAAATACTGCAAGCCTTGGGGTTCATGGCCTCCTGCATTCTTCTAATTCCATATGCAAGACTGCATATGAGGAAACTACAGTGGTATCTAAAAAGCCTATGGTGTCAACATTCTCGAGACCTAGAAACAATGATTCCTATCATATCTTGCCTATGCCTAGTGTTCCTTTGGTGGGCAGAAGCCTGCCACCAAAACAAGGGACTACCTTTCACACCACCCCCTGCTGCTCAAACCTTAACAGACCCATCAGACTATGCATGGGGGGCTCACCTCGCAGGGAAGTGCATTCAGGGCAAATGCACCGGCATATCTGTCAAAAAGAAATGTTAGCTGTACAGACTGCTCCGGCCTTCATGGACCACATTCTTCCAGGACAACTAATGGTAAAGACGGACAACACCACTGTTATGTGGTACATAAACAAGCAGGGAGGTACACATTCTTACTCCCTCCGCAGACTAGCCATGGCATTGTGGAACACAGCCTTGAGCTACCAAGTGCACCTACAAGCTCAATACCTGCCAGGAAAATTAAATATACTGGCAGATGGACTAAGCAGAAAACTCATGGACCCACACGAGTGGAAACTGGAACCAAGGATTTTCAACATGTTGACAAGCAAATGGGGAGCCCAGATATAAACCTGTTTGCCTCTCCCCAAAACTACCAATTGGAGAAATTTTGCACAAGGACTCCCCACAAACAAGCCTGGAAAGTGGATGCTCTGCCCTTCAGCTGGAAAACCTATCAGTCTATGCCTTCCCCCCCTCTGCCTCTGTTCTCCAAAGTACTACTAAAAATCAAACTGGACAAAAACAAGGATGATTTTGATTGCTCCAGACTGGCCGTGCCAACACTGGTACCCCCTCCTGCGCAGTGTCATGGTTATCTCCATGGCACCTGCCTCAGACTCCTTCCCTGCTGTCTCAGTAGGAGAACCAGATTCTGCACCCTTAGCTTCTAACACTGAACCTTGCAGCCTGGCTAATTACTTAATCTCTCCTTTACCATCCCTCAGCAAATCATTTTAGAGGCAAAGAGGCCTAGTACTAGAAAATCTTATGCTGAAAAATGGAAAAGATTCTGTGCCTGGAACCAATCTCAAGGGATGAGCACTGCAGCGCCCAATTTACCTCAGATTTTACAATGCTTAAATGAGATGCTTCACAAGGGCATGTCTTATTTCTCCATTAAAATCCACGCATCAGCCATTTCAGCTCATTATAACACGGAACCTCCCCTCTTCTCTCATCCACTGCTCAAGCAGTTCCTCAGAGGGGCAGTGAAATTTGAGACCACCCAGGAGAGCTCCAACCCCAGCCTGGGACCTTAACTTTGTCTTGGAGAAACTCGCTCTACCTCCTTTCGAGCCAGCTGCTACTGCAGACTTAAAATTTCTTTCTTGGAAAACTGCTTTCCTTTTAGCAATCAATTCAGCTAGAGGGTATCTGAATTACAGGCCCTTATGGCAGTGGAGCCTTTCATAATCTTTCATGTGGACAGGGTCTCCCTCAGAACTAATCCATCCTTCATGCCCAAGGTGGTAACCAGTGTGGCTCTTAATTAGTCCATTCATTTGCCAACTTTCTTTCCCAATCAACAGAATAAAGGGGAATGGATACTGCATTCCTTAGATGTGCAAAGACAACTAAGATTCTACTTGTACAGGACTAAACCTCAAAGAAAATGTGAACTGCTGGTGGCATTTGCTGCAAGGGCAGAGGGGAAGGCTATTTCAAAGCAAACCATTTCTAAATGGATAAAGCCATTGCATTAATTTCTGCTATAAGTACCATGGACAACCTATCCCCCAGGGGATCAGACCTCAGTCCACCAGGGCTACATCTACCTCTACAGCCTTTCTCAGAGGCGTCCCTACCAGGGACATCCTAGAAGCTGCTACTTGGAGTTCTGTACCTACTTTAACCAAGCATTATCATTTGCCAATTTTCTCTAAATCCAGAGCTGGCGCTGCCACTGCAGTCTTGCAGGGCCTTTATAGCTGGCCCTAATGCTAGCTAAATTCCTCCTCCCAGCCATAGCTTGGGAATCTACCCAAATGTAATGACTGCTACAGTGAAACACGAAGAACCTAGTACAGTTGTGTACACTTACCATAAATGTAGATCTTAGAGTGTATTCACTGTTGCAGTCCTGGTTACCCTCCCTTCAGCCCCCTAACTTCTTTTGACTATACCTCTACTTTCTTTGACTATGCTTAAAAGCCTTTTTGGTGTGTTTGCTTTTTTGTTTGAGGTGTATCTATGTACTTATATATTTAATTGCGTCCCATTACGGATGCACATGACATCTGGGGCAAGAAAAACTGATGTAATGGCGTCTGCTGCATATTTTATACCCCTAACAACCTGACTTCATGGAAGAAGGGACAGCAACCGACGCAGGACCCAAGACTTTGTTAATCAGGCCGACCTGATGTAATGACTGCAACAGTGAATACATTCTAACATCTACATTTATGTACATAACTGTACTTTATACTGATCACTGTTGTGGTAGTTTAAAGTAATTGTGTTTGTATCGTGCTAAGCATGTAATAGTTAACTGGCTTCCAACGCTTCAGAGCATCTTCCACACACCCAGTTAAGCAGCTCATTCTGAGCTGACTGTCAGGTTTGGGCACCATGCCCTTCTGAGCTTTCCTGCCACTTAGAAGAGCATTCCTCTGCAGGCATTTGGGGATTGGCTGCTAATGTTGGCTAATTACTGAAAAGATAAATTCCCTTGGGGGTGGGGAAGACCTTCCACTAAGTTTTTTTATGACTGAACTTTTT
>NC_056727.1:710551714-710556714 GCF_019279795.1 Protopterus annectens | reverse complement strand
GTTTATCAACAGAGGTTATCCAAAGGAATTAATACAGCAGTTAATTGATGAAGTTAGTGTAGGTAGGAAAAGTAGGTTTGCTCCCATATTGGGTAAAGATATAAGTGAACCTTCACCTTTGGTTCCCTGTAAAGAAACAAATCAGCAAAAGGATTTATTTATTTTAGATTACAGTGGTGACTCAAACATTATAAAAAGGGTAGTTACTCAGGAATGGGACAAATTTATGCAGATCACTGATATCACATCTACAGTACTAGGACATTTACAGTTTACCTATAGAAGGGGGATGAATTTTAAAAATATTTCTGAGTATAGGGTTGGAAAAGGAGATACTGATACTCGCACGAAGTATGGTACATACAAATGTGGAGCTTGCTCCCAATGTATGCACATCATGAATGCATCCTCAGTTGAAATTTCTAGTAGAAATAGAGTAATAACGAGCAAGGGGTATGCAGACTGTAATAGTAGTGGTTTGGTTTACCTAGTTACATGTAATGAATGTGCTTCCTTTTATGTCTGAAAAACAGAACGTAAATTAAGGACTAGAATTTATGAACATCATTATGAAATCAATAAGGCCAATTCCAGAAATGCATTGTATCGACATAAGTTAATATGTACACAAGCAAAATTTTTCTTTTTTGTTCTGGAGATTGTGCCAAAAGAGATACGGGGAGGGATGTGGGAAGCAAAATTAGAGTACCGGGAACTATATTGGCAAATCATTTTAGAAGCCACTAAGGAACCCGGACTCAATGACATGTTGTCTATTACATTAGTATTAAAGCTGAGATCTGCTAAACTGTAATATTGTTACAAACATGTTCTCATCTCCACTAGAGGTCAGTAATTCACTGTGTTTACAGAACATTTGACAATGAATTAAATTGATATATATTTGTTTTAGAAAAAATATTTTAAAAAATTGATAGGGTATGTTAATATTTCATTTTATAGTGTTTGACTGGATGAGTCTAATATTTTTTTACAAATAGTTGATTTTTAAAAATTTTATTTAATTTTATTTTATCCATATTAATGAGGTTGATTGGTTATCCAATAGTAAATTTAGTTCGAGTGTTGTCATGGTATATAAATGAGATGATTTACGTGTGTTTACAGCATCTGAAGAAGTGTTTTGTACGAAAACGCAATTGTATTATTTGTAGCATTCATTCTGTGTATTTTGTGTGAATAAACTACGTTCATCCACTTCGGCTCTTATTTGGATGCTCGTTTGGTTTATAGTGTTTACAATATCCCAAGATTGCTTCCCTGTTTGGGATTTCAAAGGTGCACAAATTGAGTGAACATCTTCCGTTTAGGTCTATTTTTTCAGCTAGTCGTTCCAAAACAGAGACTATTTTTGTTTGGTTAGACGACTTGTTAAATCCAGTTGTGCAAAAGTCTAGATTTTATCTTCGTGACTCTTGGCACCTTTTAGAGCTTTTCAAGGATATCAGTGTTAACGATGACAAAGTTCACTTTGCATCCCTAGATGTTGTTTCTTTGTACACCAGCATAGATCAACAAATAGGTATTGAGTTTATGAGAGATTATCTAAGTAAACAAGCTAATTTTAGCAATACTTAGGTCTACACTTGTCGTACCTTGATGGAGCTGGTGTCGGACAACAACTTTTTTAATTTTGAAGGAGATTTGTACAAACAAGCATCTGGGGTTGCCATGGGTTCTCGGGTTGCACAGAGTTTTGCTAACTTGGTTATGACATCTTGGGAAAATAATTTCTTGGTCACACACCCTATGGCTAATAACATTTTATTCTACAGAAGATACATAGATGATATGATTTTTTTGTGGAAAGGTGACATTAGTTCTTTAACTAGTTTTTTGAAGATTTGAACAATACTACCAGTTTCTTAAAATTCACATTGGGAGATTTTGGTAGTAGTATAGATTTTTTTGGATTTGCACTTCTCTATCAACTACAGAGATCTCAATTTTAAAAGTCACTTTTTAGGAAATCCACATTTGTAAACCAGTACTTAAATCATGACAGTTTTACACCCCATACATATGAAACGGGTTGTAGTCAAGGGTCAGTTTATACGACTAAGTTGTTTAACCAGCGAAGAGGATATTTTCCTTCAGTAGAGTATCAAGTTAAGATATATTTTTCTTGATGAAGGATACACAGCTGATTGGATCAAATTGTAAGTGAGGTTTTAAACTTGAGAAAGAACAAAGCTAGTCCCATTTTGAAAGTTTTGGAATACAAGAACATAAGTAGTATACAGAGAGATTCCAAAACTGAACAAATATAATTTGTCTCTTCCTTTACCCATCACCAATGAAATGACCATCATTAAAGGAATAGTTCTTAACAATTGGAAAATAGTGTTGGGAAATTTTGAGTTGGCTAACATCATAGGAGATCATCCTACTCTCACTTACAAAAAAGTGAGTAACAAAAAAGTGAGTAACATCAAGATGATTTTGGAGAAAGGTGCAAGAGGCTCTAATAGAGTTTGTGATTCAGTTTTAGGCACTTTTCCACGCACATCATGTAAATAGTGTAGATTTATCAATGGAACATCTAGTATTCATTTGAAACATTAAAACAGGGTTATTACAGCCAATGGGTATTACACTTGCAAAACAACTAATATAGTTAATTTGGCACAGTGTGTTTCATGTGAGCATTTCTACATTGGGAAGACTACACGTGCCTTAAACGTATTTATGAACATAACTTGGCCATAAAGAAAAAAGATATGTCAAATGCATTAGCTAAGCATTCATTACATTGCTCTTTGTTTAAAAAGTTTATTTTTTCAGTTTTAGAAAGGGTGAACGATACATTGTTTAGTGGTGATTTTAAGACCCTTTTGGAATGTAGAGAAGCCATTTGGCAGATTAGGTTAAAGACTGATCAATCACCATGTTTGAACGATATCATCAATATTAAGTGCTTTTTAACAGCACAAAGATTTTAAATATTCATTTATTGGTGTTTTACAAGTATTTTATAAGTACACTTTTATTATATGATAGTATTGATTCATTATTGATTTATCATTATTGTCTTTGCATCATTTATTAGATGAAATTTAGAACACAATTTCATTGGCTGTTTATTACATGTGACTTTTTTGAACTTGTATTTAAGTCATGTAATTAGTTTTGGGTGTATTTCTGAAGAAGTTCAGTTGTATTAAATAGAACGAAAACGTTAAAAACACAGATTGGGCTGTCCGTCTTGTTTTCGCCAGTGGTATTTCCTTTTGCTTTTATGTGTGTGTGTGTGTGTGTGTATATGTGTGTGTGTGTATGTGTGTGTGTGTGTATGTGTGTGTGTGTGTATGTGTGTGTGTGTGTGTGTGTGTGTGATAAGCCAATGAGTGTGTGTATATGTGTGTATATATGTGTGTGTGTGTGTTGTGTGTGTGTTTGTGTAAATATATATATATATATATATATATACATATATATATATATATATATATATATATATATATATGTATATATATATATATGTATGTATATATATATATATATGTATATATATATATGTGTAAATATACATATAGATATATGTATATGTATGTATATATATATATATATATGTATGTATATATATATATATATATATGTATATATATATATATATTATCCCGGGCTACATCCTACATGAACTCCAAGAAGAGCTAAACCCAAACATAAAACTACTGCTCAGTCTCAGCCTTACTACAGGATATGTACCCAAAGAGTGGCATACAGCAGCAGTGGTCCCTCTCCACAAAGGTGGTGCCTCAACGGATCCTGGAAACTATCGCCCCATAAGCCTGACTAGCTTGGTCTGCAAAGCTATGGAATGGATCATCATGGACCTCATAAATAAAGATATTGGGGTCCTACAGACACTGGATCCTACCCAGTTCAGCTTTAAGGGCAGATCCTGCCTCTTAAACCTGGTCGATTTCTTTGAAACAGTCACCAAGGCCATTGGCCGAGGGAAGGTGGTCTACACAGCCTACCTGGGCCTCGTAAAAGTCTTCGATGCAATCCCCCACTCGGGCATTATAGATAAGCTCACCAGCTTAAATATAAACCCCTATGTCACTAGATGGGTTGCAAACTGGCTCAAGGACAGAACCCACATGGTTAGAATTGTTGGAGCCATGTCAGACTCCAAACCAGTTACAAGTGGCGGAAATTTACAAGGCTTTAAATAGTCCTGGGACCTCTCTTGTTCGGTATATATTTGTCGGAGGTACAGGCCTACACAGAAGGACTGTGGCTGACCAAGTTCGGAGATGACTGCAAACTGGGTGCCATAATCAACTCTCCAGCCGACACAAGCATCCTCCAAAAGGGCCTCATAGAGACAGACAACTGGTGCCAGAGCCATGGCCTCAAGGTTAATGCCAAAACATGTATAGTCATCCCCTTTGGCAAAAACAAAGTACCCACAAATTACCACATAGGTGGTAATCCATTAAGTACAGAAGAAGTAATTGGGGACCTGGGGACCCAAGTTGATAGCAATCCCTCATTTGACAACCACGTGGCCAAAGTGGTTAGAAAAACATTTTATATAGCCCACCTAATCGTGAAGGGATTCACATCTAGATCAGGGGAGGTCATCGTGCCTCTTTACCCATCCCTCATCAGGCCCATAGCTGAGTACAATGACCCTTTTTGAGATGTACCTTACCAGACACCTGCAGCAACTGGAAAGACCCCAAAAGTACCTCACCAAGAGGATCAAAGGGCTCAAACAGGTGCCATATGCTACCCGGTTAAAGAAACTCCAGCTCTACTCGGTGACATACAGCCTGCTCAGAGGCTATCTGTGCCTGACATATAAAGCCATGTCCAACCCGGAATTAATGGACATGCTGCACCTCAGAAAATCCAAATCCCATAGAGCTATGCACTCGAGACTTGAACCTCCAGCAGTGCAATAAATAGGAAATGCTGGAGGGACAGATTCATAACCCAGAGGCTCCCTTCACTCCCGAGGAATAAAA
>NC_056727.1:710454117-710523643 GCF_019279795.1 Protopterus annectens | reverse complement strand
ATAACTTCAGTAAGAAGAGTCTCAGAGCTACAGGCATTAATGGCAGTGGAACCTTTTATCATTTTTCATACGGACAGGGTTTCTCTAAGGACAAACCCAACATTTATGCGAAAGGTAGTATCCAGTGTGGCTCTAAGCCAAACCATTCATTTACCAACCTTTTATCCAAATCCCCAGAATAATGGGGAAAGACTTCTGCACACACACACAGCTACGCTTCTACTTGGACAAAACAAAAGCTTTCAGGAAAACTGAGCAGGATGACAAGGAAAGGCCATTTCAAAGCATACTATTTCAAAATGGATAGGGCACTGCATTCATTTCTGCTGTGCACAGCATGGTATATCAGTGTCTAAGAATATGAGGCCACATTCTATCAGGGCAGCAGCCACATCAGCAGCCTTTCTCAGAGGAGTACCAACCAAGGAAATTTTGGAGGCTGCAACTTGGAGTTCAGTGCACACTTTTACCAAGCACTATCACTTACCTCTTTACTCTACTCTAAATCCAGAGCAGGCTTTGCCACTGCAGTTCTGCAGGGCCTCATAGCCTCTCCTAATTCTATTTAGACTCAGCTGCCCAACCTCAGCTTTTGGATTCAACTCAAGTGTAATGACTGCAACAGTGAAATATGATGAACATAGTACAGTTGTGTACCTACCATAAATGTAGATGTTCGAGTGTATTCGCTGTTGCAGTCCAGGTTACCCTCTCACCATCCCCCTTTCATTGCTGGGAATTATCTTTTCTTCTCTATTCTATACAACCTATGTGGTGTATTTGCTTTTAGAGGAAGGTAATGTTTATGTTAGTGCATGCATTTTTATTTGCAAATTTTTAGCCTACCCTTTTGGGGGCACCTGACATCTGGGGCAATAAAAACTGAAGAAAATCGCGTCGGCTGCATCTTTTATACCCCTGGTGCACTGACGTCATAGAAGAGGCGATGGCAACCAACGCCGGACCAGGACTTTGGAATTCAGGCCGACTGCGGGTAGCCTGCCAGCAGGATAACCCAAGTATAATAACTGCAACAGTGAATACACTCTAACATCTACATTTATGGTAGGTACACAACTGTACTATACTCTCTGTGCTAAGAAGCCGAAGAAGTCTATGGATCCCACTTCGGGTCCACAGTAGTCTGCTTCCTGTTCAGATACTTTTGGTCTCTTTGGATCCGGGTGAGATTATTTCCATTTCACTAACTCTTGCGTCTGTTCCTGCTTCAGTTCCTAGGCCCTTGGATCAGAGGACCTCGACTTAATCTCCGGCCCTGTCTTCTAAATCCAAAGACTTCTGGCCACCCTCATCAGCTACTTCCAGGTCCTCAAGAAGCTTGTCTGAGGTGGACATGGACGAAATGGTAAGGAGGTTACTTTAGACCCAGATCGGGGTGATACCTTTTCCATCCCCTGTCAGATACGTGAGCTACCTTGGTCATTCTATCCAGGCTCCTTTTCTGATCCGTCCACCAGCTTTGGAGTCTAGGTATTCAGGTCTGACTCTGTGGAGGAAGCTTCCTTCTTTGATACAGAGTATGTCCTTGTCTGAGCAGAGTGAGTCTCTGAGCCATTGTATTTGTGTTGCATCCAGGGGATTGGCTCCCTTCTTTTCGGAGCCATTCCTTCCCTTGGGGGCTTTGGTGCTTCTGGAGGCCATGGATTTGCGTAAGTCCTGTCCGTTTCTCATCAGTAGCTTTGGCACTGGGCGATTCATGCAGGGCTTTACCTGGCCCTTTCAGGTGGTGGAGAGTGTTTTCTCGAGTTGGAGATTCGACTGTACTAGTATCTCTATCAGATCCGGGTGTTTCCCTTGTCCTGCCACGACTGATTCTGTCTCAAGCTGCCTCTAAGACTTCCCTGCTCAGGAGGGATTCCCCTCATGATGGCTCTGCAGACTACCCCACTGAGGAGGTTCCTCAGAAGATGATGTGTAAAAGGAAGCACAAGGTCTCCCCTCTGGCGTCCTTAATGGCGGATGCTGAATTTAATGGAGGAGCATCTCCCCCAATCCCCAGCTGAGGATGTCTCCTTCAGCGACACCTTGGAAATTTTGAAGCAGAAAGGTGGGCCGTTTGCCTTTCCTCCTTCCTCTGAGGAGTCTATTCTCCTTGGAGGCATTTGGGATGAGTCCATCTACATCCTGGGTGACCCCCCCCCCCCCCCAGGCAGATGCCCTGGTGGATTTACTATCTTGCCGCATGTGGAAAGAACCATATGCCATCGAGCCTGTACCCAAGTGGCCCGATAAGTTTTTATTGCCCCTTAATGACAGGAAGCACTAGAGTAAGGGTCTTGTAGTCTATGCTGTCATGGAGGTGGCCAGCATGAAAAAACTGGCAGAGGAGACTGCCAGTGTCCATCTGCTGATCATGGAGTCCAGAGCATTGGATAGAATTAGGAGGCGTGTTTATACCACTGCAACTTTTGCAATCAGGTTGTTAAACTGTTTAGCTCATTTCACTTGGCTCCAGAGGGATCTTGTTAAAGAATTAACAGCTTCCCTCTGAGTCGATGCCTGCGGAAGAATTTAAGAAAGTTTCTCCCAAGCTGGCCACTCTCTCATCCATTGCCAGTTCTTCAATGAGGTCAGGTTCCCATACCACGGAGGGTACCTCATGAGCAGCTGGTTCAGGAGTTTCCCTAAGGCGGCATGCCTGGATGAGGCTGTGAGGTTTTGTGGAGCCTTTCAAGGCTTAGTTTGTCAGTGCCCCTTACGATGGCTCTTCCCTTTTTGGGCTTTCGGTTAGACACACCTTCACCTGTAGCGGAAAGGGTGGGGAAGACCCTTTCTGCTGTTGGAATCAAATTTTTCACCCCCATCAGAGGTCCGTTGCCAGAAAGCAGTGTTGGGGTAAGGAAATGTGGTTCCGCAAGTCCCCAAAGGCCTTTCCCTGACCCGCGCAGAGAATCCTCCTCTAGAGGCAGAGGAGGAGGAGGGTTTGATGGTATGTGCTGCTCCAGCGACAGAGGGTGTCATCAGGAGGAGTTACTCTAAAGACCTGGTTCTGCAAAGCCCTGCTAGTGCTCCTGAGGTGCTGTCTGACTGTCTATAGAGGCAGTCTGGGGAAGATTAGCTTTGCACCCTGAAGCCTGAACCCAGTTAACTCAAAACCAGTGGGTGCTACGTGTAATATCCAGAGGCTGTTATATTCCTTTTATCCCTTGCCCCTCTAAACTCAAGAAACCTCCCAGATGTTCCACCTGGCCAATGGGAGCAGGCAGTGCAGGATGTTCAGCTGTTGCTGCAAAAGTGCCATAAAAGACGGGGGTCCTAAGACCTATCCTGCATCTCAGTTAAACGACTGCATAAATAAAGTGAGGTTCCAAATGGTTACGGTTCAGTCCATTCTGCCATTGTTGCACAAGGACTACTGGATGTCCTAAGTAGATTTCAAGGACTCGTACTATTGCATCAAAATAGACAGATGCTCCAGGAGATTACTGCACTTCCTGATAGGAACCAATCATTACCAACTCTGAACGCTGCCCTTTGAACTCGCTGCACCCCCCCCCTTTCCAGGTTTTTACTAAATGCATGGTGGTGGTGGCTGGTCACTTGAGTCTCTAGGGATTCCAGGCGTTTCCATGTTTAGATGATTGGCTCTTAACCTCCCCCAAAAAGCTTCCACTGATTCATGCCAGGGACTACGTATTCCAGTTAGTGCAGTCCATAAACGCGAACAAGTCCAACCTGACCCCAGTTAATTCTGAACATAGAGTTCATAGGTACACAGCTCATTACCAAACAGCAGATTGGTTACTTGGTGTAAGGTAAGAAAATCTATCAAGCTTCCTTCGCTTGTTTCATCTTGCAGGTCTTGGGGTCCGTGTCTGTAGCCATCCTGTTTAGTGCCCCTGGCCATGGTTTTAATGTAGGTTCTACAGTGGACTCTAGACAATCAGTGGTCCATTCTGTCTGTCCTCGTCTTAGTCTCAAATGGATACCCATCTGCAAACATCATGTCAGTTTGGTGGATTCATTCAGACAGTGTTCTTCATTGCAGACCGTTTGTCAGTGCTCCTCCCATAGCTACTGTGATCACGGAGGCTTCCATGTTCGGGTGGGGGGGTCATTACAATGGGAAGAGGGTCCAAAGCACGTGGTCTACTCCCGAGACCAGTTTGCATGCCAGTGTCCTAGAGATGAGCTGTCCTGATGTTGCAAGCCTTTCAGGGTGTTCTCCTCTAAGGACTATTGCAGTACACACCAACAGCATGTCAGTTGTCCGGTACATCAGCAAGCAGGGAGGAACCCAATCTTATTCCCCCTGTGCAGGCAGGCCATGAGACTAGGAGTGGGCAAGCTCTTCAGACCGGTTTCTGATTGCACTGCCCATTCTGGGGAAAACCAAAGACTTTAGTGGACAGACTCAGCAGGTAGCTTCCGATTCTACGTGAGTGGTCTCTCAGCCAGTCAGTAGTGAACATGATCTTCAGCTGTTGGGGTCAACCTTGTTTCGACCTCTCTCTCTCCCCTCAGCAGCAAATGCAGTAAGTACTTCGCTCTGATCCCTCCTGAGGGGGGAGTCCCCGAGGGATGCTGTAGTCCGAGTGGTCCTGGGGTCTCCTGTATGCTTACCCTCTTCCGCTTATTCCCAAGTTTCTCCGTTTCTCCTGAAGGCAAGCAGGTTGAAGAGCTCAATCATCCTCATTTCCCTATTCTGACCTTGCCATGTGTGGATGTTCATAGTGCATACAGCTGCAGTAATCACAGATGGGTTCTCTGCCGTCAGGCGGGTCCTCGGTTGGCTGAATTCCAAAGTCTAGGTCCGGCGTCGGTTGTTGTCGCTTTCTTTCCTGACGTCAGTGCGACAGGGGTATATAAGACACAGCCGACGCTATTTTCTCCAGTCTTTTTTTTGCCGCGCGGTGCCCGAAGCAGAAGCAGTTCACAAGTGCCGGTCGGCCAGCTCCTGAAATTACGAAAATTTGGAAACCGAAGTCTTCTTTAAAGCTAAGTACCCCGTTGGGGAAACTTTTCTTGCCTCAGACCGATGTCCGACAAAGTTAACAATTGTATTTCTTGTGGGAAGCAAATACCGCATAAGGATTTCCATTCCCTCTGCATACCTTGTTTAGGCCCAGACCACGACGTCTCGGGCTGTCGCTTTTGCGCTACTTTCAATAAACGCACTATTAAGCGTCGGGCGGAGTTCACCCAGCACTTTTTTGGTAAAGCTTTTGATTATAAAATGTCGTCGGAGACTCAGACTACCGTTTTGTCCAAAAACGCAAGGACAAAGACCGACACGCGAGGTCCGTGGTCTCCACCGCCAAAACTGGCTACACGTGGTCCGGTTCTCAGCGAGGCGCCTATGCAGCCCCTGACTACCGACGACACTTCTTTGGCGGTGTCTTCTGTAACCGAGACCGCAGGTGCCTCGGCCCATACCCAGACTACAACTACTGAAGCCACTGTGAGTGTTGAGCCTCCTAATGTGGACAGGTCCACTTCCACCCATGGTGTCTTTAGACCCTCATCTTCCTTTTCCATAAAGGCCTTTACTAAGTCCAAATCAGCCTTGCATCCCAAGAGGCCTGTTGCACAGGGCCCATCTCCAGGCCCCATGCCTAAAAAGCAGATGCTAAAAATGGCTGAGGATTTAATTACTCTTATCAGGGGTTCCTACCCCCCTCCGGACAAGAGACCCAGAGTGGAGGAAGATTCTCCCTCTTCTGACCAGGGCTCCATTATTTCAGAACATTCTGATGAAGAGGAACACTCGTACTACCCTTTTGAAGATTCTGATGCAGAGCAGTCCATTCCTTCTGTATCTCCCCCAGAGGATTTTTCTTTTGGGGAAACCTTGCATACCTTGAGGGAACACTTCCATTGGGAAGGCCAAGACTTTTCTGATTCCAAGAAAAGACTTGGGGAATTTCTTTTGCTACCTCAGCACAGACCTCTGGCGATACCTCCTGTCTTGGACATACTTGATGATGTTTACTCAGAGGCTTGCCTTAATCTGGATTCCCTGCCTCCTGCCCCAGTCAAGCCTGATAGGTACTACAGAGTTCCTAACTCTCACCAATTTCTTTACAAAAGCCATAATGCTGACCCTGAAACCATTTCTCAAGGCCCCAAGGGAATGAAGGCCTCTACTGCTAAGAATCCACTACCTTCCGAAAGAGAGTCTAGATCCTTAGAAAGGTGGGGAAAAAAGGTATATACCTCGGCCACCCTAGCCATGAGGGCCTTAAATTGTCAGTTCCATATGCTTAAATATCATCAGTTTCTGTTATCACAATTAAGAAATAAAATGTCACAACCTGAACAACCAGATTTGAAGGAGTTGCAGGAATATGATGCACAGTGCAGAACAAGTGGGTAAACATACCTTACAATGTGGCTATGATGCTCTAGAGGCCTCAAGTAGCGCTGCTGTTACAGGATCAGTCATTCGTAGACATGCCTGGCTTAGGGAACAAACCTTGCCTGATCATGTTAAGGCTAAACTACTAGATGCTCCTTTACAAAAGGATGTACTATTTGGTACTAATGCTGAGGAGATACTACGGAAAATGGAAGAAAAAGCTAAATCTATGCAAACTGTAAAAGCTTTTCTACAGGTTCAACCACCACGTTTTAGCAGAAATTGGCCTTCAAAAAACTGGTCCTTTCCATCCACGGACAAGCCCCAGAGAGGTAGATACAGGCGCACAAGGGGCAGAGGACAATCTCAAGGATCATATAGAGGCAGACGATGTCAAACTCCAGCACCAAGAGGTGGCGAAGACGGTGCACAACAATGCAGGAAACAAACCCAATGACTTCCCCCTTTTCATGCCAAGCAAGTCTCAGCTGGCAGCACCCTTGGGAGGAAAACTGGCATTATTTACAAGAAATTGGCATATCACAACAGACAAATGGATTCTGGACATTATAAACAGAGGCTACAGATTTCATTTTCACACTCTTCCAAAAATGAGAGGCATGCCGAACCTGCCACACAATCAAAGGGCAGAGGCTCAAATACAAATTTCAAATCTCATGGACATGAAAGCTATTCAAGAGGTACCTACTCACGAACAAGGTCAAGGTTTTTATTCCAGACTATTTCTGGTACCAAGGAAAGGAACAGACTGGAGACCCATTTTGGACTTATCCATCCTAAACACATTTCTACTCGTACCAAAATTCAAGATGCTCACATTACAGCAGATTCTTCCCATGCTGGGCAAGGAGTTTTGGCTGGTAACATTGGACCTCAAGGAGGCATACCTGCATGTCCCAATCCGACAAAGCTGCAGAAGATACCTCAGATTTCTTGCAGGTTCAATCCACTATCAATTCTCTGCATTGCCCTTTGGCTTATCTACTGCACCCAGAGTATTCACGAAATGCCTGGCATCAGTAATTGCCTACTGCAGACTTCAAGGGATACAAATTTACCCTTATTTGGATGACTGCCTGATCCAAGCGGACAGCAAACACATACTTCTGGAACATCTGGCTTATGTAACACGGTTATTGAATTCTCTGGGATACACAGTCAACAAAGAGAAATCCAGGCTAACACCATCTCAGAAAATAACTTTCCTGGGTGCCAACTTGGACACAACCACCCAGATGGCCTATCTTACGCCAGAAAAACAGGGGCAACTAACTCAGTACTTCAAAATACTAGCAAATTGTACCAGGCTCACTGGTAGGAAAATCCTGCAGGCTCTGGGCTTCATGGCATCTTGCATTCTTTTAATCCCATGTGCAAAGTTGCATATGAGGAAACTTCAATGGTACCTAAAAAACCTATGGTCTCAACACAGCCACAGTTTGGAAACAATAATACCAATAATCCCATGTTTGCAAAAGGAATTTCTATGGTGGGCCCAAGCATGCCAAACAAACACAGGTCTTCCATTCTGCAAGCCTCAAGCAAATCAAGTCATCACAACAGACGCCTCAGACTACGCCTGGGGGGCACACATGACAGACAGGTGCATTCAGGGCAAATGGTCCCAAAAGGAAAAGCACCTTCACATCAATCAAAAAGAAATGCTAGCAGTGATAAATGCAATTACAGCTTTCAAGGACCTCCTGCATCCAGGGCAATTATTGATGAGAACAGACACCACCACAGTTATGTGGTACATAAACAAACAAGGAGGAACACATTCATACCCCCTGTGCAGGCTAGCCATGTCACTTTGGAACTTGGCTCTGGAATGGCAAATCGAACTTCAAGCACAGTACCTGCCAGGATTGGAAAACACGCTGGCAGACAATCTAAGCAGAAATATGACAGACCCACATGAATGGAAGTTGCATCCTCAAGTGTTTACAAAGATGACCCAAGCGTGGGGAAGGCCAGACATAGATCTCTTCGCCTCCCACAGGAATCATCAATTGACAAAGTTCTGCTCAAGGACCTTCCATCCAAAGGCCTGGAGAGTGGACGCCCTTTCTTTCAGTTGGGCAGCATGGACAGTTTATGCCTTCCCACCTTTGCCTCTTCTGCCCAAGGTGCTCTTGAAAGCAAGAGCAGACAGACCGAAGATGATATTGATTGCTCCAGACTGACCAAGACAACACTGGTATCCACTCCTGAGGAGCCTAACACATACTCCTCCCTGGACCCTATCTCTAATGCCTCTTCTACTGACTTCAACACAGCTACAAAACTCTTCACAGCCAGCTGAAAACACTCAATCTAGCTGCATGGAAAATTCCTCAACACCACAACAGACCCTACTCTCCAAAGAGGTGCAGGATGTCATTTTGGAGGCCAGAAGGCCATCTACTAGAAAGACTTTCTCCACAAAATGGAAACGGTTTTGCGCTTGGAATGAGAAAAAAGGCCAGGATCCTAGAAAACTGAATTTGCCTCAGATACTACAGTATCTAGCTGAGCTGTTGAACAGTGGACTTTCATTTTCCTCCATCAAAATTCATGCCTCAGCCATTTCTGCAGAATACAACACTGATCCACCTTTATTCTCTCACCCACTCTTAAGACAGTTCCTCAGAGGGGCTAAGAATATAAGACCTCCAAGGAAACAACCAATACCAGCCTGGGATCTTAATTACATTCTAGAAAAATTAACATTGCCTTCCTTTGAACCAGCTGCCTCAACAAATTTGCAATATTTGTCCTGGAAAACAGCTTTCCTTCTGGCCATTACCTCAGCTCGTAGGGTTTCGGAACTACAAGCCCTCATGGCTGTGCAGCCCTTTCTCATCTTCCATCAGGACAGGGTTTCCCTACGAACCAACCAGTCATTTATGCCTAAGGCAGTATCCAGGGTAGCTTTAAATCAGGCCATACACTTACCTACCTTTTACCCTAATCCTCAAAACAAAGGGGAAAGGCAGTTACATTCCTTAGACATCCATAGACAGCTACGTTACTATTTGGACAGAACAAAGCCTTTCAGGAAATCAGAACAACTCTGTGTCCTATGCTGTAGGAGCTCAAGGGAAGCCAATTTCCAAACAGACAATTTCAAAATGGATAGGCCACTGCATACGTTTTTGTTACTCCTTTCATGGCAAATCTGTTCCTACAGGCATCAGATCCCACTCCACAAGGGCCACAGCTACCTCTACAGCCTTCCTCAGAGGAGTCCCTACCAAAGATATTTTGGAGGCAGCTACTTGGAGTTCTGTGCATACCTTCACAAAACACTACCACCTGCCTTTATACTCCAAAACTAGAGCAGGCTTTGCCACTGCCGTGTTGCAGGGCATTCTGGCTCCTCCCAGTTCCACCTAGTGCCTACCACCCTGTGCGTAGCTTTGGGATTCTACCCATCTGTGATTACTGCAGCTGTATGCACGATGAACATAGTACAGTTTTGTACCTACCATAAATGTAGATGTTTGAGTGCTAATACAGCTGCAGTACAGGTTTCCCTCCCTCCTTCCCCTCTTGGTAAAGGCCTCGTGGCTAACACCTCCTCATACAACCTGATTGGGTTATCCTTCTATGGTGTATTTGCTTGCAACTACTGACTTCTGATTATATTGCATTGCATGATTATATATATTGATTATATATATATATATATATATATATATATATATATATATATATATATGTATGTATTGCCTTCCTTCTGGGGGCACCTGACATCTGGGGCAAGAAAGACTAAAGAAAATGGCGTCTGCTGTGCCTTGTATACCCCTGTCGCACTGACGTCAGGAAAGAAAGCGACAACAACCGACGCCGGACCTAGACTTTGGAATTCGGCCAACCGAGGACCTGCCTGACTGCAGAGAACCCATCTGTGATTACTGCAGCTGTATTAGCACTCGAACATCTACATTTATGGTAGGTACAAAACTGTACTTTCCCCTTCCTATGATCTCACCTGAAGTATCCACCCTGAATACTGGAACCCACTCGGCACCTTCTCTCTCACCTGTCAGGGATCCAACACCCAAATCTTTGAACCCTGAAATTGAATGTTTTTTCCCATTTCCAGCCGTGATTAGACAGTCCAGACTTCAGCCCCCAGTCTGCGGCTACTTGTGACATAAAGTTTCTATCCTGATAAACAGCTTTCTTGGTGGCTGTCACTTCCGCCAAGAGGATTTCTAAGCTTCAAGCTGTGTCTTCTAAGCCTTCTATCATACTGTTCCATAGGGATAGTGTCTTTACGCACTGATCTATCTTTTATGATCTATCATACTGTTCCATAGGGGATAGTGTCTTTACGCACTGCTCTATCTTTTATGCCTAAAGGGGCTACAAAAAGCAATGTTAATTAGTCCTTTCAACTTCAGTGTTTCCCAGCTTTTCGAATAAAGGGGAGTATGTTCTTCACCTTTTAGATGTTCTTAGACCACTCTGTTTTATTTACACAGGATCAAGCAACACAGTCTGACCAGCTTTTCATAGCCTTTCCTTCAAACAGATTTGGGTAAGCAGTGTTGAAATTACCTTGGCAAAATGGATCTCTGATTACATCTCCTTCATTCTTTCTTCCAGGGGGTTGCAGTTACCTAAACCCATAAGGGCACATTGTAACAGAGCCATGGCTACTTCATCAAGTTTCTGTGCCAGGACTTCTGATTGTGCGCCAGCTACATGGCCCAACAATCACACTTTTGTGTCATTACAAATTGGATGTTGTTTCCAGGAGCAGGGCTTCCTTTGGATCGATGGTGCTCCAGCATGTCCTCCTGCAAAAAAAAAACAAAAAAATAATCCTTGTTTTCCTGCCTTTCTCGACTAGTTTAGACCAGTATACAGGCATTGCTGTATTCTGGGCTGTGGTGTAGTTCCTGTGTTGTCCATTACCTTACTTGAATAAAAGGAAGTTTCTTTGCTCACCAGTGGGAGTGGGGAACCTTGAGCAGCCTACCTATCCTTGGGGGAAGTGACCTCAGCACAAGAAGCTGTTAGTAATTGGTTGTTTGGGACCATTCCTAGCTCTTTTGTAGTTCACTGCTTAAAATCCGCCTCTGGGCGTTTTTTTCTGGCTATACTGCTCAGACAAGCTCCACGTGGGTTTACAGAGTGTTCCTAGCAGCAAGGAACTCGAAAAAGCGACTACCTTCTGGATTTAAGTATCTCTGCTTTTTTTTCACTGAAAATAACTTCTGCTGCTTACTTTAAACTAGCCTGAACTGTTTTTTTACTGATAACTGCATTTATTTTAAAAACTGCACTTAAAGTTACATTTAGTCGAATTTAGTCAAAAGTTTGCTTGTTTGTTTAATTGAACTGTGGAGGCTGCCCACTAAAGTGTGCTAGCCTGTGTAACTAATTTATCACTGTCTCTGCATTTTCTGTGTATTTCTGCAAAAAAAACAAAAAAATAATCCTTGTTTTCCCGCCTTTCTCAACTAGTTTAGACCAGTATACAGGCATTGCTGTATTCTGGGCTGTGGTGTAGTTCCTGTGTTGTCCATTACCTTACTTGGATAAAAGGAAGTTTCTTTGCTCACCAGTGGGAGTGGGGAGCCGTGAGCAGCCTACCTATCCTTGAGGGAAGTGACCTCAGCACAAGAAGCTGTTAGTAATTGGTTGTTTGGGACCATTCCTAGCTGTTTTGTAGTTCACTGCTTAAAATCCACCTTTGCACGGCTTTGCGCGGTCGTGCTCATAGCGCAGCGCCGGTTAAATAAGGTTAAACTTTTTCTGGCTCCGCCAAGTCTGCTCTTCAATTTTTCCCTTAGAACTGTTCTACTTGCAATCTAAACAGCCTATACTCTATCTGAAAAGCTCAACACTTGCTCCTAAAGCATTTTGTATACAGGTAAAGCACTCTTAAACGAAAAGTACTTCATTCACCTAAATTCTGTTGAGTACCCATTTCCCTATAGGTCCTTTCTGACTCAGTTACACAGCAATCTTTTTCACTATTTCTAGCATGTCAAGGGTCAGTTGCTGGCGTCCTCTCCTGTTCAGCTGGTGAATCTGGGAATCTTGAGGCAATGTTACAATTGCCTCATGTACACAGACAACCCTCTCCTCCTCCCAACAAATACAAATATATGCGAGAGATGCAACTATATAGCCAAACTGGAGGCTGAGCTCTCTCAATTCAGTACTGGCAAGACCAGTCAGGAGAAGGTAACCACGCACACCACAAACCCAGTCTCACATAGAACTATCACAACTGCAAACCAAACACATAAACACACAAAAACATACTGAGGCGCTGATTAAAAATCTACCAAAACAACAGAGGCCTCCAAAGCAGACACCCAAGCAACCACCACCTCAAGACATAGCAAATGCAACACATAGTTCACAAAGTCAGTGTGCTAAACAGTCACAGCCCTTAAGGCTAAACAACATGCCAGACACACTTGTAATAGGTGACTCCATAGTCAGGCACACTGACGTCCCGCTCACCAGACTGAACAAGGAGAGGGTCACAGTAAGCTGCCTGTCGGGCGCTAGAATCCGCCACATAACACAAGCACTCGGGTCACTCCACAGCAAGTACAAATATGACTTAGTCATTGTACATGCCGGTGTGAACGACCTGAGACGTACCTCCCTGGACTACATGAAAAGAGACATAGAGGAGCTCTCTGATTATGTAGCCCAGGCCGGTATGACCCTGACCCTGAGCAGCATCTTACCCTCACCAAGAATGATGCCACAGTACAAAGACAAAATGATCAGTTTTAACAACTGGCTTAATTACTGGTGTCATTCTAAGGGGATCCAGTGTCTGTCTGCTTGGGATGACATGTTTGATAAGCCACGCTGCTTCGCAAGGGATGGTTTGCACCTGTCACCCCTGGGCTTCCGGATATTGGCCAAGGCTCTTGCCACCCCCATAGTGCCTTTTTTAGGCAAGGCTCAAATGACAAACCTACCTCCCTAGAAAACACAAATGGAAAAAAACTAAGGGTAATGCTGCTCAATGCCAGAAGTCTAAACCTCAAGATGCACGCCCTCGAAGCCCTCCTCAGTATGGAGAACATTGATGTCTGTGCAGTGACTGAAACCTGGTTCAAGGCTCCTGAGAGCACCCCAGCACTATCAGGTTTTACCTCATATCATGCTTTTCGGCCCCAAAACTTGGACAGAACCACAAAAGGAGGGGGAGTATCCATTTTCATCAAAGATGCCCACACCTCCAGGTTAGTGGCAACGCACGAAGCATCGGAGACTATCCAGGTGCAACTAACCATAGGCAAAACTGCCTTACAGTTTATAGCATACTACAGACCACCCTCTCAAACTCAGGAACCCCACACAGCCTTCCTGAAGACACTGGAGAGTATGAATGTTTCTCCAAATACCATCATTTTGGGAGACTTCAACTACCCAAACATAGACTGGGAACATTACTCAAGCCCCAACACCCTAGCCCAAAGGTTCTTAGAATTCATAAACTCAAATGCAATGGAACAACTAGTCACCATTCCCACAAGAGGAGACAATATACTAGACCTGATCATCACAAACATGGGGACAAAATGCTCCACACCGGAAGTACATCCCTCTTTGGTAAGATCAGACCATAAATTAATCTCACTGGAAATCCACATCCAGTCCCCACCCCCTGCACAAAAGACCACAGTGAAGAACTTCTCAAAAGCAAACTTCACACTTCTTAAGACTGAAGTGGTATCTTTCAAGGCCTCTGGGCCAGTGGAAACCACAGCCCACACTGCTGAATCCTTTGCAAATGCCTTCTATGGGCACCTTCAAGAATGCATGGATCATGCAATCCCAAATAAAACCAAGACCCATTCCCCCAAAGGCAGGCGACCGGTCTGGTGGACCCCAGCCATAAACAAACTTTACAACAGAAGGAGGAAGCTACTACATGACGGAGCAAAATCCCTAAAAGGGAAGGCATCTCTGATCAGTACTAGCAAAAAACTACGATCACTCATAAAATCATCCAAGGCCAACTTTGAGAGAAAAATCGCAAATGACACAAAAGACAATCACAAGGCCTTCTTTAGCTATGTTAGAAACCTGGGTGGAAACTCCCAGATATGCTCAGAGTTGGTCCAAAATGACACAAAATACACTGAACCCACTGACATTGCCAACATTCTGGCAGACAGGTTCAGTGCAAATTTCTCCTCCCCCTCCCCCCCAAAAGGAGAAATAACTATCACAGCAGAGTGCAGCCTCCCTAACCTCTCAGATGCCCAGGTGAGAGCCGCCCTCTCTAAAGCTAAAAACACAGCATCAATGGGACCGGATGGTGTCCCGGGCTGTGTGCTACATTAACTCCAAGAGGAATTAAACCCACACATAAGGCTGCTGTTTAATCTTAGCCTTACCACAGGATACTTACCCAAAGAGTGGCGTACGGCAACAGTGGTCCCACTTCACAAAGGCGGTGCTTCTACGGACCCTGGAAATTACCGCCCCATAAGCTTGACGAGCCTGGTCTGCAAAGCTATGGAGAGGATCATTATGGAACTCATAAACAGACATTGGGGACCTACAGACATTGGATCCTACCCAATTTGGCTTTGTCAAGGGCAGATCCTGCCTTTTGAACTTGGTCAACTTTTTTGAAACGGTCACTAAGGCCATTGATGAGGGTAAGGCAGTTCCCACAGCCTACCTTGACCTTGCAAAAGCCTTTGACACAATACCCCACTCGGGCATCATAGACAAACTCACCAGCTTAAATGTAAACCCATATGTCACAAGATGGGTTGCAAACTGGCTCAAGGACAGAACCCACAGGGTCAGAGTTGCTGGAGCTATGTCAGACTCTAAGCCAGTCACAAGCGGTGTCCCACAGGGCTCAGTCCTGGGACCCCTCTTGTTTGGCATTTATTTTTCCGAGGTACAGGCAAACATAGGAGGATTGTGGCTGACAAAGTTCGCAGATGACTGCAAACTGGGCGCCATAATTGATACTCCAGCGGACACAAACATCCTTTAGAGAGGCCTCATAGAAACGGATAATTGGTGCCAGAGCCATGGCCTTAAGCTGAACGCCAAAAAAGGTATAGTCATACCCTTTTGGAAAAACAAGGTACCGACAAATTACCACATAGGCGGTAATCCATTAAGTACGGAAGAGGTAATCAGGGACCTAGGGACCCAGGTTGGCAGTAACCTCTCATTTGACACTCACATTGCCAAAGTGGTTAGGAAGACCTTCTATCTTGACCACCTTATCATGAAGGGTTTCACATCTAGATCAAGAGGGGTCATTGTGCCCCTGTACTCTTGTCTTATCAGGCCAATGATTGAGTACAATGCCCCATTTGGGATGCATCTCACCCGACACCTGCAGCAGTTGGAAAGACCCCAAAAGTTCCTCACCAAGAGGATAAAGGGTCTTAAACATATGTCATATGCTGCCCGACTGAAAAAACTCCAGCTCTATTCAGTCGCATACCGCCTACTCAGAGGTGATCTGTGCCTGACGTACAAGGCCATGTCCAATCCTGAATTAATGGACATGCTCCACCTCAGAAAATCCAAATCCATCAGAGCCACGAAAACAAGTGACTTAAACCTCAACACAGAAATAAATAGAACGTGCTGGAGGGACAGATTCATAACCCAGAGGCTCCCTACACTCTGGAACAGAATCCCAGTCCATGTTAGGCAGAGCCCCTCACTGAAATCTCGACGAGTGGATGGGAGATCGTAGGTTTACCCCGGGGGTCATCTCTGTGTCACTACTAGACAGAGGCATAGTAAACTAAACCCTAAAAGGGTGTAGTATTCTCATCCTAAGGGGTGGTGTAAGCCACATACACTCTGGCTAGGCTTATAAATGCCCTAGGGCAGATAGCCTAGTACGAACCTATGAGGGCCAACCAAGGTTCTCATATCTGGGAACTCTGACCCTGTCGTGAGAGTGAATTAAGGAAACATCAGATTAAACAGTTGTCTTACTGTAACTTGGCATCTGTGTTGTCTCCCTTCATTCATCCTCACTTTCCAACTTAGCCATCCCCCTGACGCCACCTTGAGGAACCTGAAAGAGCTCAGGAGTAATAGTCCTGTGTCTGAGCCTCCTCTTCCGATCTTTTGTCCCTGAGTGTGACATGGCTGGTTTTTGCAAACTCCTGAGTAGTTGGATGGATGCAGGGGATTTTGGGTATGAGGAAGGAGCTTGAGAAGTCTGATTCAAGTCTTTGGAAGTGGCCAAGTTGGATGCGAGACCCTCTCTTGAGGAAGAATGAAGGAAGACAACACTGAAGCCAAGTTATGGTAGGACATAACTTTTAATTTTCTCATGTATCTTTGACCCTAGACAGGAGCAATGTATTTGGCTTTGTTCAGGGTATAATGCAGGCTCCTGACCCAGCTTTGTATGGCTGTTTGTTAGAAGAAAAGAGATTTTGAGTCTCTCTAAAAGGTTGTGAAGGGACAGGTTGTGTTGTCTCCACAGATTTCTGTTTCAGACTTTAAGGAAAGTGTGTCTTCAGTCAGACCCTTTTGAATGATTCTTTTTTTCTGAAACTATTTCCAGAATAAATTAGTTGCATCACTGAGAACTGATGTTTCTGTGTCTGTGTTATGATTTGCCATAACTGGAATTTTCACAACCCATTCCTTTTCCTCCAGTTCTTTCTGCCTTGGAGGATTATTTTTCCTAACAGTCTGCCTGCTGCCCCTAAAAAAGCAGAGAATACACAGTGCCTCAATCTTGTTTTTATAAACTCAACTCAGATTTGATCAGTAAAGCAGTTACTGCTTTAGTGAATCCAGCTGCTGCTAAACATTTGGTTAAAACTATTTCCTCTTCTGACATGGGCATTTTTGTAAAGGGAGATTATGTAGTGGAGATGCTAAATTTTCAGAGTCTATGTCTCTATTCTCTGTCCTGCTGTAGCAAATTCAGTCAGAACAGAATACACAGACTTTTGTTTGGGGTGCAGTGTCAATGGGAATAGAAGTGTGGGGTCTTTAGACACAAGAACGATGGGCCATAGCAACAAACATAAGAGGTGCTGGCTTATAAAGCCTCTCAACTTTCTCAATCATCTGTGGTCCATGGAAACTCCTACAGTTGTTTTACCCACGTCACCATAGTGATGTGGTACATAGACAAGCAAGGGGCGAATCCAGATCTTAGCTTCTATGCAGACTAGCCATGGTAGCTTGGGTTATTAGCTTTTCAGCACATTATGCAGGCATCTACCATACTGTCAGCTGCAAAGTTGTGTGGCAGAGGCAAGCTGAGTAGGACAGAGAGATCCTCATGAGTGGAAACTGAATTAAAGGTTCTTCCTTGATTTAATTCATCTGTGGGGAGCATCGCAAATGGATTTCTCTGCGCTTGCTCTGTTTTCAGTTGGCAAAAGTGTGCTCCAGGACTTCGTACAAGAAGTCTTGGAAGTAAGTTGCTTTTTTTCTTTTTCTTGGACAAGAATGTTCCTGTATGCTTTTCTACCCTTTCCATTAATAACCAGAGTAATTCAGAAGATTCACAGGGACGACTTCAAAGATCACTGTGGTGACTTCCTTATGGTCTAGGCAAAATTAGGTTTTCTTTCCTCTGGAAAGGTATGAATAAAAGCACTCCTTTGGGGCTAGTGTTTCCACAGTATTTTTGTGTTTAAAGGTTAATTTGTCTGCCATTTCTGCATGTCTGTCAATAGTTCCCCCACTCTCACAAGAACATGTTTTTGAAAGGGTTTTGCATACAGAGCCTCAGAAAATGGTTGGCAGCTCATTGAGGTCTTAATTTTGTGTTACAAAAACTAACTCTAAACGGTCGTACAAATTCACCTTACACCCTAATGGCTCTCCCTTTAGACTGGTAAAGCTGAAGTTAACTCCTTCATATCTAACTGCTTAGTGCACAGTACTGCTCTTGGATATATTTTTTTCCATCTTGGCTTTTAAAATTTTCAACATCTAATCAAGACCACCAATCACTGGAGAGCGAGCATTTCACCTCTCAGTAATCATCTTGGGGTTAGTTTGTCTGTTCTCCTGCTGGTGAGAGAAGGAGCATAGAGAAATTATTTTCCTGGAAACTGTTGCTCACCAGAAGGACTGGTAACTGCTTCATAGGAGCTAGCTTGGAATTTGTGCTGTTTTGCTCCTGGTGGGAGAAGGGACCAGAGAGTCATTCATCCCTGTCTCTGGGTAGCGAGTGTCTTTATGGGACCTTCCTGAGTGATCTGGTTGCTATTCAAGTCATCTGCCAGGAAAAAGCTACCACAAGTCTACAGACCCTTACATCATCTGGGATGACCCTGCTGATCACCAAAGAGTCTGTGGTCTGCTTCTCATGTTGGTATTTCTATTGCTGTTTTTCTTCTGGTGAGGGGTGAAGCAGAGAGACCTTAAATACCAGCAGAGTGAAGCTGTGGTGAGACCAGCGCCAGTAGTAGCTAAATTTATGTGAATCAACCACTGCTAATCTTTTTTGACAGAGCGAATTGTTTTCAGTAAGTACTGCTTGATTTTTAGCTACTGTCTAATGTACCTTCAAAGTATGTCCCTACATATCTCATCCATGAGGGAAGCTACTGTAGTAGACCTTTACAATTTATGTTTGGCAGTACCCTGTGTACAGACAGGTACCTTGAGTTGCCATTTTTTTCCTGTAAAAGCACTTTTGAAATTTCACTAATACCTAGTTGTGCACAAGGCATCTAGCATGTGCAGTGACAAGCACGTCTTCCAGAGTTGCAAACAAGATGCTCCTGACTTTAGACTAACTGCTTTGTGAATAGGACAGTAGTCAGTAAAACATGGCCTGCTGACATGGATGTGAACTTTCACACACACTCCGTTGCCGGCTTGGTGGAAATGGGCATCCTCGGCCAGTGCAAAAATGGCTTCATGTTGACAGACAATTAGCTAGTTCTCCAGCATACTAATAGGTATGCAAGAGAGATTTATACGATGTCGCTTGGCAAAGCTCTTTCACATAAAAGCACTCCTAATATTGGTCATTTGTCCAGCAGTACATATGCTGCACCAGTCACACACAGCATGAACCAGGCACATAGACCTACATACCAGGCACATAGACCTACATACTGACTCAGTCATTGTCCACGCTGGTGTAAACGACCTGAGACGTACCTCCTTGGACTACATGAAAAGAGACATTGAGGAGCTCTCTGATTATGTAGCCCAGGCAGGTATGACCCTGACCTTGAGCAGTATCCTACCTTCACCAAGGATGATGCCACAATACAGAGATAAGATGATCAGCTTTAACAATTGGCTTAAACACTGGTGTCATTCAAAGGGGATCCAGTGTCTGTCTGCCTGGGATGACATGCTGGACAAGCCACGCTGCTTCGCAAGGGACGGCTTGCACCGGTCACCCCTGGGATTCCGGATATTGGCAAAGGCTCTTGCCACCCCCATAGTGCCTTTTTAGGCAAGGCTCAAATTCTAAACCTACCACCCTAGAACACAAAAAGGAAAAAACTAAGGGTAATGCTGCTCAATGCCAGAAGTCTAAATCTCAAAATGCACGCACTCGAGGCCCTTCTCAGTATGGAGAACATCGATGTCTGTGCTGTGACAGAAACCTGGTTCAAGGCTCCTGAGAGCACCCCAGCGCTATCAGGTTTTACCTCATATCATGCGTTCCGGCCCCAAAATCCGGACAATCCCAAGAAAGGAGGGGGGGGTATCCATATTCATCAAGGACACCCACACCTCAAGACTGGTGGCAACGCACGATGCATCGGAGACCATCCAGGTGCAATTAACCATAGGCAAGACTGCTCTGCAAATTGTAGCATGTTACAGGCCACCCTCACAAACTCAGGAACCTCACATGGCCTTCCTGAAAACACTAGAGGGATAAATGTATCACCAAACACCATCATACTAGGTGACTTCAATTACCCTAATATAGACTGGGAACACTACTCAAGCCCAAACACCCTAGCCCAAAAGTTCCTGGAATTCATAAACTCAAATGCCATGGAACAACTAGTCACCATCCCCACAAGAGGAGATAACATACTTGATCTCATCATCACGAACATGGGAGCACAATGTTCAACACCGGAGGTGTACCCCTCACTGGTGAGATCGGACCACAAACTAATCTCGCTGGAGGTCCTCATCCCACCCCACCTGAAATGAAAAAGACCACAGTAAAGAACTTCTCAAAAGCCGACTTCACACTTCTAAAGACTAGTGTGGTCTCCTTTAAGGCCCCCGAGCTGGTGGAAAACAGTACTCAAGCCGCTGAATCACTTACAAATGCCTTCTACCAGCACCTGCAGGACTGCATGGATAAGGCAATCCCAAGCAAAACAAAGACTCTTTGTACCAAAGGCAAGCGTCCAGTCTGGTGGACCCCAGCCATAAACAAACTCTACAACAAAAGGAGGAAGCTACTACAAGATAGAGCAAAATCCTTAAAAGGTAAGACACCCTTGATCACTATAAGTAAAAAACTAAGAGCTCTCATAAAATCATCCAAAGCAAATTTCGAGAGAAAAATAGCTAAAGACTCAAAAGACAATCATAAGGCCTTCTTTAGCTATGTTAGAAACCTGGGAGGAAACTCCCAGATATGCTCAGAGCTAGTTCAAAATAATGTGAAGATTACTGATCCTACAGACATTGCCAACATACTGGCTGACAGGTTCAGTGCAAACTTCTCCCCCCCCCCAAAGGAGAGATATCTATACCAAACGATTGCAGCCCCCAAACATCTCCAGCGCCCAAGTGAGAACTGCTCTCTCCAAAGCAAAAACACAGCATCCATGGGACCTGATGGTGTCCCCGGCTGTGTGCTCCATGAACTCAATGAGGAATTAAACCCACAGCTAGGACAGCTGTTTAATCAAAGTCTTACCTCTGGATACGCACCCAGGAGTGGCGCACTGCAACTGTGGTACCACTTCACAAAGGCGGTGCCTCCACTGACCCTGGAAATTACCGGCCCATTAGCTTGACAAGCCTTATCTGCAAAGCCATGGAGAGGATCATAATGGACCTCATAAATAAAGACATAGGGAATTTGCAGACTTTGGATCCAACCCAGTTTGGCTTTGTCAAAGGCAGATCATGCCTTTTAAACTTGGTTGACTTTTTCGAAACAGTCACCAAAGCCATTTATGAGGGAAAGGCAGTCCATACAGCCTACCTCGATCTGGCTAAGGCCTTCGATACAATACCCCACTCGGGTATCATTGAAAAACTCATCAGCTTAAATGTCAACCCATACATCACAAGATGGGTTGCAAACTGGCTGAGTGACAGAACCCACAGGGTCAGAGTTGCTGGCGCCATGTCAGACACAAAGCCTGTCACAAGTGGTGTCCCACAGGGCTCAGTCCTGGGCCCACTCTTGTTTGGCATCTACTTCTCCAAGTACAAGCAAACACAGGAGGGTTATGGCTGACAAAGTTTGCAGATGACTGCAAACTGGGCCATAGTAGAAAACACATCTGACACAGATATCCTTCAGAAGGGTCTCACAGAAACGGATAACTGGTGCCAGAGCCACGGCCTAAAGTTAAATGCCAAAAATGCATAGTCATACCCTTCGGGAAAAACAAGGTTACCCCTAGCTACCAAATAGGTGGCAATCCACTGAGCACAGAAGAAGTTATCAGGGACCTGGGGACCCAGGTTGATAGTAGTCTGTCATTCGACACCCATGTAGCTAAAGTAGTTAGGAAGACCTTCTACATTGCCCACCTTATCATGAAGGGATTCTCATCTAGATCAAGGGAGGTCATAGTCTCCCTTTACTCATCACTCATCAGACCAATGATTGAGTACAATGCCCCATTCGGAATGTATCTGACCCGACACTTGCAGCAGCTGGAGAGGCCACAAAAGTTCCTCACCAAAAGGATAAAGGGTCTCAAAAATCTGTCCTATGATGCCCGACTGAAAGAACTCCAGCTCTATTCAGTCGCTTACCGCTTGCTCAGAGGTGACCTTTGCCTAACATACAAGGCCATGTCAAACCCAGATTTGATGAATATGCTTCACCTCAAAAAATCTAGATCCATCAGAGCCACAAGGGCGGGAGACTTAAACCTTGACACGGCTATTAATAGGACGTGCTGGAGGGATAGATTCATCACCCAAAGACTCCCTATGCTGTGGAACAAAATCCCGGTACATGTGAGGCAGAGCACCTCGCTGGCCTTGTTTTAAGAGAAATCTTGACCAATGGATGGGAGATCGCAGATATACCCCAGGGATTACCTCAGTGTCACTGCTCGACAGAGGCACAGCAAAATAATGGGTATAGTTCCCCATACTAAAGGGGTGGCGTAAGCCACAAAACGATGGGCTAGGCTTGTAAATGCCCTCGGGCAGATAGCCTAGTATGAACCTATGAACCTATATGCTGAGGCGTTAAAGTTAACCTTCCTAAACCCTAATGACCTCTTAAATGAAGCAGACATAAATGCTGTCTGCAGCCCCAAATGCACTTTTCAGAAAACTCACATCAGCACGTACAGCCACTTCTCATGGAGCCTGTACTTATAAGCCCAGAAGGCAAGTCATCACTTGACCCAACTTTGTGGTCGTTGTGGACTCCATTGTGAATGACACTGATGTCCCTTTCACCAGGCTGAGTAAGAAGTAACTGACCATGAGTTTCTCTATCAGGGGCCAGACTCTGCTGTTCTACGCATGCATTTTGGTCATTGGGCCCACAAGTACCTGTACGACTCGTAATCCATGTGAATGCAAATGACTTGAGACATACCTACATAGGCTGTATGAAGAGGGACATCATGGAGCACTTGGAATGTGTTCCAGCCTGGTATGAGCCTAGCATTGAGTAGCATTCTACTTTCTGCAAGGTTGATGCCACAACATGAAATAGAAATGGCTGACTGTAATTGGCTTAGTTTCTGATGTCATTCTAAGGGGGTGCAACATTTGTCGGCATGGAAGATGTTCAACAGACCGTGCTGCTTTGCACCTCTTCTCTCTAGGCTTTCAAATACTGGCTAAAACTTTGTCCTCCCCATAGTACTCTTTTTAGGCAGTACCAATGTGAAAATCCTTCTGCCATAGCAAATCAAAACCAAGAAAATCTAAAGGGGTTAATGTTAATTTCTGGATGTCTAAACAAACTCTACTTCCTACAAGCTGTCTTCACCTTAGCAAATGCTGATGTCCGTGCAATCACCTGTGACATGGTTTAAAGCCACAGAGAGCACCCTGGCAGTGCAAGACTTGTTATCCACACATTTAGACTACCTGTTACACAAGTGGGGACTAAGTGGTGGTGTGTGTACATCAAAAACGTATACCTCAAGGCTGTTCAAACACTACAGGGCACTTCAGCTTCTCCATGTTCAAATCACCATAGTCAAAATTGCACAACACTTCCTTGCAAGCTATAGGTTCCCCCTCTATGACCCAGGACACCCATAACACATGTTTAAGCTTACTGGAGACCCCAACCATCAGACCCAATATCATATTCATGGTTGACTTTAACCCAGTCTTAGATGACACCAGATGTGCAAGCACAAAGATTCTTGGACTAGGTTGTGAATATGCCGACGAAGGGTGCAAATGTACTGGATCTGGTCCTTGCTAGTATGGAAGAGGGCTACACACCCTGTAGTGTAATGTCCTCTAAGGTCAGACCACAGAAACAACCTCCTTGGAAGTAAAAATAAAACTTGGAACCCCAGCTAACCCAGAACAAAGAACTACTACTGCACGATCAACTTCCTAGTATTAAGTAATAATTTGACAAAAGGGAAGCCAATCTGGTGATCCCCTGCCATAAACTATACAACAGAAGGAAGAAACTGTTGCAGAAAAGAGGAAGATCCCAGGATGCAAAAAATTCCCTTACCAGTCTCCATAAGAAGCTGAGATCCCTCATAAAATCCTCCAAAGCTAGTTACGAAAGTAAAATTGCCAAAGATTCCAAAGACAACCACAAGACATTCTATAGTTGTCAAGAATCTAAATGGCAATGCTCCAGATCTGCTCTGAGCTACAACAGAATGGTCCCAAGCATATTGCCAATATCCTGGCAGATGGATTTAGTGCCAACTTCACCCCCTAAAGGGCCAGTCTTAATGCCAAAAGATTGCCAAATTCCGGTAATCACGGCCACATGGGTAGAAACCGCACTCTCCAAAGCTAAGAATACAGTATCCATGCAGCCAGATGACATCCTGGCCTTGTGTACTACATGAACTACAAAATGAACTGGCACCTCACCCAAGTGTCCTGTTTAATCATAGCCTCACCTCAGGCTTCGTACCCACTGAGTGGCGCAAAGTTACCGTTATCCCACTCCACAAGGGGGGATCACCCTTGAATCCCCAGAACTACCATCCCATCAGTCTGACGAGCCTGATCTGCAAGGGCATGGAATGCATTATCATGGAACTTGTAAACAAAGCCATTGGCAACTTTCAAACACTGGACCCCACCCAGTTTGGGTTTGTCTCCTGAACCTGATTGACTTCTTTGAATCAGTGTCCAGAGCTGTGAACGAGGGTTAACAGCCTATTTGGACCTCGCAAAGGCCTTCAACACCATCCCCCACTCTGGAGTCATAGATAAACTTATTAAGCTGGGCATAAATCCCTACGTCACTCGGGTTGCCAACTGGCTTACTGACAGAACCCAGACTGTAAAAGTAGTTCAGTCCTGGGCCTGCTTTTGTTTGGCATCTACTTCTCTGATGTACAGCTCAACACTAAGGGACTCTAGCTAACAAAGTTCGCAGATGACTGCAAACTGGGAGACATTATTGAATCCCCAAATGATGTGGAAATTCTACAAAAGGGCCTTAAAGAAACAGATGCTTGGTGCCAGAGCCATGAGCTCAAGCTTAATGCCAAGAAATGTATAGTTATCCCCTTTGGCAAAAACCACGTACCCATGAATTACCACATAGGTAACAGTACACTAAACACCGAAAGTGTGGGAGACTTAGGGACACAGGTGGACAGTGGTCTCACTTTTGATAACCACATCGCCACAACAGTCAGGAAATCCTTCTATATGGCACACCATCATTAAGGGCTTTTCATCCAGAAAAAAGGTCATTGTCCCACTGTACTCATCCCTCATTAGACCCATTATAGAGTACAATGCTCCATTTGTTATGTGCCTCACAAGACCTCTGCAACAGCTGGAAAGGCTGCAGAAATACCTCAATAAAAAGAATCACAGGTCTAAAGCAGATGTCCAGTGCTGACCGTCTAAAAAAAACTCTAGCTATACTCTGTGACATATCATCTACTCAGAGGCAATCTCTGCTTAACATACAAGGCCATGTCAGACCCTGAGCTGTTGAACATGCTCCACTTAAAGAAATCCCAATCCCTCAGAGCCACACGCTCCAGGGATCTAAACCTTATCACAATGAACAAAACATGCTAGAGGGATAGGTTCCTGACAGAGACTCCCCATACTCTGGAATTAATGCCCATACATGTCAAGCAGAGTGCCTCCTTGGCCCTCTTCAGAAGGAGCCTTGACGATTGGATGGGAGATGGGAAATTCACCCCGGGGATTACATTAGTTTCCCTGCTAGACAGTGGTCCAGGGAAGTAAATACTGTGGGAAGAAATATCCAGGGAATTGTTTGGCTAGGCTTGTATAGGCCCTAGAGCCAATAGCCTAGTACCAACCTATGAAAATTCCACACACCTCCAAACCCTGAGAACACTGCTGCATATGCAAAACTGTTCACAGAAACCCAGTGCAGATATGTTAATAGCTGCATAAAGGCAGCTGTACCCACCAGGAATAAATGCAGCACTAACTAAAAACACTAGAAGTACAACTCTAACTGAAAAAGTAAGCCACCCTCATGGAATCCCAACATCAACAGGCTGCATAACGGAAGGAAGAAAATTTATGGCAAAAATTAGGTGTAGCACCCAGCAGGATGAAAACAGATATCAAACAAACTTTATTTGTCCTCTGAGTGGGTTGTTTATGAAATCAAAATGTGAACTAAATCTTTCCTCCCAGGCCAAGGACCGCCACAAGGCATTCTTCAGCTATGTCTGCAAAATCAAAGGCAGTACACAGTTGTGTGCAGAACCCATTGTTGTTGAAGCCACTTACACTGAGCCAAAATATATAGCAAACCTATTAGCTGACAAATTCAGTTTTAACTTTAACCCCCCCCCCCAGCCTCCTCTCAGGAAATAACATCAAGTACAACTCTCCCAGCTGTCACTAGGGAACAGCCCTCAATGCTCTCTAAGGCCAAGAACACTTCTTCAATGGGCTCTGCCAATATCCCAGGTTTCCTTTTAAGTAGCATAAAACACAACCAGTTAGGCAGTCTGAAATAGAGATTTAACCATAGCTTCCAAACTGGCTTTGTGTTTCACGAATGGAAAACTGCAACAGTCGTTCCTCTGCACAAAAACTGGCCATCTACAGACACTGGAAACTATAGACCCATAAGTCTCCTATGCAAAGGCATGGAAATGATCAGTAATGACAAGAAACCTCCAGACACTGTAGTCAATCTAATTTGGATTCATGAAGGGCAGGTCCTGTCTATTGAACGTGGTGTGCATCTTTGAAAAGGTCACCAAAGCAATGGATGAGGGCAAAAATGTTCACATTGCCTACCTTGACCTGGCCAAGGCATTTCATTCAATACCTGACTTTGGCATTGTTGACAAACTCGAGGTTGGGTATAAAACCTTAAACAGTCTCCGTGGTGTTCCTCTAAGTATCACAAACCTAGTACATCAGTATACTGGATCAAAAAACAAAACTTCTCTGTGTGGAAGATTCTGAAATTCCCTAGAGTTTAGGCACGTAATAAAAAAAAAAAATTGTGAATATCCTAGCTAATAGGTGGTAGAAATAATTTCTTTAAAACTTTCCAAAGTATAAATCCTTTTAATGAAAGTAGGGACGCCGAAAGTGGTTCAAGTCTAATCATCTTTATTGAAAACACACAAAACAAGCAATGCAAATAGAAGTTGAAAAAAACAGAATAAAGTGTAGAAATTCACCATTCCATTTGTGTGTTTAAAAGCATGTTTAAAAAACGTGGGAGTAGCTTACTAGTAGCTGAAACTTATCACACAATTGAATATTTATGCTTACACACGTCTGTTCATCTCAAAGGATAAATCAGCTAAAGAATTTTAAACTAAAATAAAATACACTCAAAAATCTATCAAAATATGTATGAGATGTCTAACGGAAAAAACAGTTCCTCATGCTCACAGCAGTGATATTCGTTCAGATGTGCAAACCCTAGAAAAAATGTGTAAATGGGACCCTGTTTGGAATTTATGCAAGTTATAATATTGGAGCCAAAATAAATGTAGTATGTCTGCCCCTAATACTCAAAATGTGTCTAGCTAAGCTCAAACACTGTATTGAAAAGTTACAACCTAAAAAGGCTAGACTGTAATGAAAGTCATGCATGTGCTATACGGAATCTAGCTCCGCTGTTTGTGTTTTTTTTTTTTTTTAGTTTAACAAAGGTAGTAGTTTAATAAAATTAATTGTAAGTACATAAAGTTCACACCTTCAGTCATGTAAACAATGGGGTAAACTTTCGTAGCTGTAGTTTACTTTTCAGTGAGCAATTGTAGTTTAGTCCAGGCTTTCTAAAAGAGTTCAGCCTTAGTTGCATCGCAAGTTTGTTTTTCTGAAGTATTTGGGTGAACAGGTGGATTAGGATCAGAACAAAGACCACCAGAGAATGGACCAGAATCGCCAGGGGGATCTTATAGAAGAACGGCAGAACTGACAGGACAACCGAGATCACCGACAATTCAGCTACCACAAACAGCAGCAGCACCACTACAGAGACCCACATCATCAGGAAGAACTTTTTCAGCCTGAGAGACACCAACATCGGTAGCAGTACCAAGGCCAACACCAGAGCCCTAGGACTGATCCCTCTTACCAGAGTCCCTCACATCAGAGCTACAGTGAGGAATACCTCTACAATCCACTGAGGTTCCAGAAGGCACAAGAAGATTTTCGACGCTCTCAAAACTCCATCCAGGAACCCCCAAGGCAACAGGAGGATCAAACCGTGAACTGGGGTGAGGGGAAATGAGGTACTTGGGAAATCCCGTCTAGTGTGTGTGTGTGTGTGTGTGTGTGTATGTGTGTCTCTTGTACCGTTAAGAAGTGTTTCAAGGACAGCACGTGCATATAAATACCCAGCACGTGCTAGCTTTGGTGCCATTTTGAGTGTGCAACCAGAGAGAGCATCTATGAGTATAATAGCTAGTTTGTTTATAAATTTATCTGAGTTAAAGTTATTAAGCCTCAACCCTGATGTTTGTACATAGTAAAGCTGCTTGAACAGAACCCACAGAAGTTCATCTGTTTTATCCTGACCAGACGCGCGACATGGTGTCAGAACCGGGGTTCCAGAGACTACTTTTCAGAGCTATGAGGTGCAGAGTGAACAGTGAATGTAGATTGAGAACTGAGCACAAAAAGAGGCCAGAAATGAACCAAGGTAATAACCTTGCATGAACTTTTATTAAAAACGATAAAATGGAGCATTACAAGGGCACAGAATGCATTATTAACTAAGTGAGAGGCACAAAAAAAGTCTGTTAAATAAAATGTTTAAGATATTTGATAAAACGATTATCAGAAAAGCCATTACGGGGTTTGGAATTACCTTGGAATTGCAAAACGGGCATGTTTAAAGTAAAACGAGCACAAGTATAATGGGCATGAAAAAAGATTAAACGAGTATAATAAAGGGCAAAAAGGGCACATTAAGTATAAATTTGAAAGTATGAATTTTTCTTGGCAGAGTACTGTTCTGGCATAAACTAGAGTTTTGCATTGATTGAAGCTATTCAGGCATAACTAGTTTTATTCCAAGTATCTCAGTGTGTAAAAGTGCTTACAGTGTGTGCTTATTACTATGCATTTATTCCGGAGAGTTTGTGTGCAAATGCAACTATTTCATAAAGTGCAGTCAAAATAGTCATTTTGAAAAGTTTCTTATGCTGGGTGTGTCTATTTGCAGACTGCCACCATTACAGAGTGATGATCTTCGTGTTTCACTGTTCCAGTCATCACATTTGGGTTATCTGCCTGCAGGTAGCCCTCAGCCAGCCTGAATACCAGAGTCTTGGATTCCTGCGTCGGATGCTGTCTCTTCTTCCATGATGTCAGGTCATCAGGGGTATAAAACATGTAACCGATGCCATTACATCAGTCTTTCTTGCCATGTGGTGCCTGAAGCAGAAGCAAGTTCACAAGTGCTGGTCGGCAGACTCTTGAAATTTTTGTTTACAAGTTTCAAAACAGAAGTCTTCAAAAAAGATAAGTACCCCATTGGGGATCTTTTTTCTTGCTCCAACCGATTTCAGTAAAAGTTAACAATTGTCTTACCTGTGGAAAGCAAATACCTCAAAGATTTTCATTCGTGCTGCATTCCCTGCTTAGGCCCAGACCACGACATCCCTCGCTGTCAGTTTTGTGCCTTGTTCAACCCCCCCGAACTATTCGTCGTTGGGCTATCTTTGCAGCAAATTATTTTGGTACTCAGTATCATTACTCCGAAATAGCTTTGTTAAGCCATCCGACTACCGATTTTGCAAAAAAATGTAAGGATAAAGACAGACCGCATAGGTCACAAACTACCAACAACGTTTCAGTTAAGCTAGTCGCCAGTCTGCCGGTACTGAGTGAGGCGCTTTTGCAGCCCCTGATAACCGCTACTTCAGATTCGCAGGCCTCTACTGAGACCCATTCAGAGTTCGGTATGCCGCGAGATGCTTCTTCGACTATGGAACCTACGGATGTCTCTACCTTGGATGGGTCATTGTCTTCTGCAGGTGTATTCAGGCCTACAGACTTGCATTTTAAACAGACGCCATCTTCTTCCAGGTCTAAAACTCGCATCACGCCTAGAAAACAGACATCCAAACTGCATGCTCAGGTCTGTATGCCTAAAAAACAAATGCTTAAAATGGCTGAAGACCTTATTACCTTAATTAGGGAAAGCCAGCCCTCCCCCTCTAAGAGACCTAGAACTGATTTTCCTTCTGATTCTTCTGATCAGGAATCTGATATTTCTGTTCCTTCTGATTACAGAATTTGCCCTTATCTACCTATGAGGATTCTGATGTAGAGGATTCCATTCCCTCTGCTTCCCCTCCAGAAGTCTTTTCTTTTGGTGAAACCTTGCACACTCTCTTAGGGAGCATTTCCGCTGGGAAAGCCAGTATTACTCTGACTCCAAAAAGAGGCTTAGAGAATTCTTACTCCTTCTTCTTCGACATAGGCCTTTAGCTATCCCTCCTTGTGCTGGACATTGTAGATTATGCTTTCTTGGAATCTAGCCTTTCCCCAGACACTTTAATACCAGTCAGGTTTTCTGGGAGCTGAAGGTAGAGTGCCTGACTCTCACATGTTCCTCTTCAAAAATCCTACTGCGAATCCAGAGACCATTTCCCTAGGACCAAAAGGCATTAAGACTACTGCTGCCAAAAATCCTACCCCTTCTGATAGAGATTCTAGAGCCTTGGACAGATGGGGTAAGAAGGTATACACTTCAGCTACTTTGGCCATTAGGACTTTAAATTGCCAGTTTCATATGTTAAAGTACCAGCAGCATATTATGAGACTACTTGAACAGAAAATGATGATTCCTGACTGTGCTGAACACACAGAATTACAGGATTTAATGCATTCTGCAGAACAAGTTGGTAAACATACTTTGCAATGTGGTTTTGACTCTTTAGAAGCATCTTGCAGGGCTGCTGTCAGTGGTTCTGTACTTGGCAGGCATGCTTGGCTTAAGGAGCAAAACTTGCCAGATCATGTTAGATGCTCCCTTAAACCAAGACTGCCTGTTTGGCAACAAAGCAGAAGTAGTCCTCAAAACGATGGAGGAAAAAGCTAACTCTATCCAAACTGTTAAAGATTTCCTACAAGTACAGCCACCCAGATTTAGTAGGCCTTCAAAGAATTGGTCCTTTCCAGTCTCTTCCAGGCCCTCTCAGTCCAAACCCAGGAACAGCAGACCACCTAGGTTACAGTCTCAAACTGAGCAAAGGCCTAAGCAGTGGGGGGCTCCCACTTCCAAAGCAGGAAGCAGTAAGCCACCCCCCTACGGAAAAATGGCACAATGAATTAACCTCAACTCTTCCAAACCTTGCTCAACTGCCTGCTCCCTTAGGAGGAAAGCTTGCCCTGCATGCAAAAAACTGGGAACTCATTACCCAGGAAAAATGGGTTTTGAATATAGTTTCCCAAGGGTACAGATTCCACTCCCTACTAACGCCAAACGGTTGGCCAAACCTACCCCCAAATCAGTGGGCAGTGGCCCCAACAGCAGGTTCTCTCTCTTCCAAGTATCAGGGCTATTCAAACTGTCCCAGCAAAAGAAAGGGAACAAGGTTTTTATTCAAGACTTTTCCTGGTACCCAGAAAAGTCAGCTCCTGGCGTCCTATCTTGGGCCTCTCTATTCTAAACACCTTACTGGTAATCCCAACATTCAAAATGCTAACACTTCAACAGCTTCTTCCTATGCTAGGCAAAGGGTCCTGGTTGGCAACCTTAGACTTAAAGGAAGCTTACCTGCGCATTCCAATAAGGGAATCTTGCAGGACGTACCTATGCTTCAGGGCAGGCTCCATGCACTAACAGTTCTTTGCACTTCCCTTTGGCTTATTTACTGCGCCCAGGGTATTCACAAAGTGTCTAGCTCCAGCCATTGCATTTTGCAGGGCGCGAAATATTGAAATATACCCATACTTGGACGATTGTCTGATTCAGGCAGAAAGCCAGGACTTGCTATTACAACATCTTGCATTCGTAAAGAAACTTCTAACCTCTCTTGGGTACACCATAAATGAAAAGAAATCTCACCTAGTATCCTGCCAACAGATTGTATTCCTGGGAGCAAGCTTGAACACAACTTCCCAGATGGCTTTCCTCACTCCGGAGAAGCAAGTTTATTTGACAACCCGCAAGACTGTATATGAGAAAACTACAGTGGTGTCTAAAAAGTCTATGGTGTCAACATTCTCAGGACCTGGAATCTATGATTCCTATCATTCCTTGTATAAAGACAGAATTCCTTTGGTGGGCAGAGGCCTGCTACCACAACAAGGGGCTCCATTTCCCTCTACCCCCTGCCACCAAAACCCTAACAGATGCATTAGACTATGCATGGAGGTCCCAAATGGTATGGCAGTGCATTCAGGTCAAATGGAACCAGAGACAGATGCACCTGCATGTCAACCAAAAAGAAATGTTAGCTGTACAGAATTCCCTGACAGTCTTCAAAGACCGCATTCTTCCAGGACAACTATTGGTAAAGACAGACAACACTACAGTTATGTGGTACATAAACCATCAGGGGGGAACACGCTCGTACCCTCTCTGCAGACTAGCCATGGCTCTGTGGAACACATCCTTGAGCTACCAAGTGCACCTACAAGCTCAATTCCTGCCGGGCAAGCAAATTCATACTTGAGCAGAAATCTCATGGACCCACATGAATGGAAGCTGGAACCAAAAATATTCAACCTCTTGAACAAATGGAGAACCCCAGAGATAGACATGTTTGCCTCCCCTCAGAACTACCAATTGGACAAATTCTGCACAAGGACTCTCCACTGTCGAGCTTGGAAAGTGGATGCCCTGTCCTTTACCTGTGAAAACCTCTCTGTTTATGCCTTTCCCCGTCTGCCTCTCCTCTCGAAGGTTTTGCTAAAGATCAAACAGGACAAACCAAGCACAATACTGATTGCCAGCACTGGTGCACCCCCTCTTGTGCAGTATGACACTGCTGGAACCATGGCACCTGCCTCAGACCCCTTCCCTGCTGTCCCAGCAGGCAGGCCAGATTCTGCACCCTCAGCTTCAAACCCTGAACCTTGCAGCCAGGCTAATTCCTTGAGCTCTCCAATAGCATCCCTCAGTAAGCAAGGTGCTAGATGTCATTCTGGAGGCAAGGAGGCCTAGTACTAGAAAATACTATGCTGAAAAGTGGAAAAGATTCTGTTCCTGGAGCCAGACTAGGGGGATGGGCACAACAGTGCTCCACTTACCTTATATTCTTCAGTAGTCAACAGAAATGCTCCACAAGGGTCTGTCCTTCTCGTCAATTACAATTCATGTCTCTGCCATTTCAGCTCATAATACTTATATGAACAAAAGGAGCAAACCAGCACACAATGAATTCTAAAACAAAATAATAAAATCAAGCAGCTTTATTTCCAAATTCACAGCAGCTTATTCAGTAAGTGCTTTAGTCATCAAGACTTCCTCAGACTGAATACTGAGCCACTCCTCTTCTCTCACCCTCTACTAAAACAATTCCTTAAAGGGGCCAAAAATTTAAGACCCCCCCCCCCCCAGGAGTGCCCCGACTCCAGCCTGGGACCTTAACTTTGTATTGGAAAAGCTCACTCTCCCTCCCAGCTGCAATAGCAGAGTTGAAATTCCTTTCTTGGAAAACAGCCTTCCATCTAGCCATCACTTCAGTAGGAAGAGTGTCTGAATTACAGGCCCTCATGGCATTGGAACCCTTCATTATCTTCCATGCAGACAGGGTTTCCCTCAGGACTAATCCTTCCTTTATGCCCAAGGTGGTGTCTAATGTGGCCCTAAATCAGTCCATTCGTTTGCCTTCTTTTTTTCCTAATCCACAAAACAAAGGAGAATGAATACTGCACTCTCTGGACGTGTACAGACAACTTAGATTTTATTTGGACAGGATTAAGCCTCTCAGAAAATCTGAACAGCTGCTAGTTGGCTTTGCGGCAGAGGGGAAGGCCATTTCAAAGCAAACCATTTCCAGATGGATAGCCCATTGCATTAATTTCTGCTACAAGCACCATGGAAAACCTACCCCACAGGGGATAAGATCACATTCCACCAGGGCTGCATTTACCTCTGCAGCCTTTCTCAGAGGAGTCCCTACCAGGGACATCCTAGAAGTTGCTACCTGGAGCTCTGTGCATACCTTCACCAAGCATTACCACATGCCTCTTTTTTTTTTTTTCTAAATCCAGAGGTGGTTTTGCCACTGCAGTCTTGCAGGGCTTAATAGTTTGCCCTAATGCTCTTTAAGTTCCTCCTCCCTTCCTTAGCTTTGGGAAACAACCCAAATGTGATGACTGTAACAGTGAAACATGAAGAACATAGTACAGTTGTGTACACTAACCATAAATGTAGATGTTAGAGTGTATTCACTGTTGCAGTCCTGCTTACCCTTCCTCAAACCCCCTGACTTCTCTTGGCTCTACCTTTCTTTCTTGTTTGGTATATTTAAGTTTTCTGATGTATTTGCTTTTTGATGGAGGTGTACCATAACATATATTTGCTTCCCATTGTGGGGGGCACCTGACATCTGGGGCAAGAAAAACTGATATGGCGTCTGCTGCATGTTTTATACCCCTGATGACCTGACGTCATGGAAGAAGAGACTGCATCTGATGCAGGAATCCAAGACTCTGGTATTCAGGCCGGCTGAGGGCTAACTGCAGGTAGATAACACAAATGTGATGACTGCAACATTGAATACACTAGAATATCTACATTTAAGGTAAGTGTACACAACTGTACTTTTCTTGCACTGCAAATAGTTAATTAGCAAAGTACAGCCGTTTTGGGGAAAGTTTGTGTGCTGTGTACTGTTTATTCTCAAAGTACAATTACTTCGAAATTTTTTTTACTCTGAGCTTCTGCCCAGTTTATTTGCAAAGTGCAGTTGTTTTGAAATGTTTCTTAACACTGATAGGCATTTATATATATATATATATATATATATATATATATATATATATATATATATATATATGCGCCCGGGAGACACTATTTCGGAAATTTCAGCTATTCAGAGGCTTTTACAACTACAGGCATAAATTTCTGGCATATGTATAAGTGTGCATGTTCGTACAGTTACTAGTGGACTTGGGGTTGCATTGTGTTTTACTGTAATTTGTTAGCATGGCAGATGGATTTCGAAAACCATCACCACTTGTATTTGATCAGAATATTGCAGAGACTTGGGGATTTGAGCAGGAGTACAATATTTATACTAGCAGCTTATTTTGACAAAGATACATGCACCAGGGCATTCATTTTGCTAAACCTAGCTGGGTCAGAGGCCATTGAAAGAGAGCGTTCATTTGTGTATGCAGCAGCAGTATATGATGGAGAAGGGGGAAAACCATCATATTTTTGTAAAGGCTGAATCAAGGGAGGACCCAGTGTGTTTGAAATGCAAATTCAGGGAAATGTGCAATCACCATACAAATGTTACATTAGAGAGGCAGTTGTTTTACGCAAGAGATCAAAAGCAAGGAGAAACTTTTGCAGCTTATATTACTGACCTGAGAAACAAAGCTAAAACGTGCAGGTTTAGTGACTTAAAAGATGAATTGAGTTAATAAAGGGCAGACTTGTGTGTGGTATTAATAGTGCTGCACTGAGAGAGATTTGCTTCATGATAGTGATTTTAATGCTGAGCAAAGCCATTGAGATTTGTCAAATCCATGAGGTTACAGAAAGGCACACCAGGTGTCCTTGCAAGTAATAGCATGGTTTCAGCGGGCTCCAGAGCAAATGTAGATAGCATGCAACATGTGGCTAGCAGAAGCAGGCCTAAGCACATCGCAGTTGTAACCCCTGCGAGTGTGGCTGGTAAAACCTGTAGTTTTATAGCACATCCTAAGACTAGCTCTGTGAGAAGGACATGCTCAGTGCAGTACCAGGGTGAGTCATAGGGTTGCCACCTTTTGTTGTGGCTAAAACTGGAGTAAGGCCACACCCCTCACATCACTTGTAACCCCACCCCTCCATGCCTCCCAATTTATGATGTCAGTATGACATCAGTGGTTGAGAACACCCTCTTTCAGTTCCTGATGCCTGATTTTAACCGATTTCCAATGCTTTCTAAATCAGCAGATTTAACAAACACTGGTCTGTTACCTTTTTTGAAACCAGAATACCAAAGTTTGTACAGTTTTTGTTTCCGGACTACCAGAGAATTAGTTTGACTTCCAGATAGTTTGGAAAAAAACGATAGGTGGCAACTGTAGTGAGTCTGCAAAATTCAAATCAAGCTTTATTGTTAACTGTTGCAATTGTGGTGCCAGTCATGAGTCTAAAAGCGAAAAGTGCTTGGCATTTGGTCAGCAGTGCCGTAAGTAAAGAAATGGAACCTTTTTCAAAAGTTTTGCAAATCAAGTAAACCTCTCACAGTTGTAAAGAAGGGTCACTGAAAAAAGCAAAGTTGATCATAGAAATGAGTTGCATCCCTCTATATGTAGATGGTGCATTAGTAATTGAAAATGTTGATGTAATAAATGTGTTGGCAAAGAACAAAGTGTTTTGTACTGTCCAGATCAAAGTAAATCCACTGAGCTCAAAGTGGACACTGGTTAAAAGTGTAATGTTATGTTGGTAGACACATTTGCTAAGGTGAGAGTTGGTAAGCAACTTAATGTGGCCAGGTGTTATGCGAAACGTGTTGCTTATGGAGGTGGAAAAGTTCAGACTGAAGGCTCAGTAGTGCTTTCATGTTATTTGGCTAGAAACTGCTACAGCATAACTATTCTATGTAGTCTGATGACCTGTGCAGTCATTGCTGGGTCTGAGACAGAGAATTATTCTGCTTTCCTTTACAAAAGAGGTTCATCATATAAGCACATGTCCTAGTTCCAGTTTTACTGAAGGTATTTTCTCTGAGTATGCTGATGTTTCCAACAAGTTAGGCAAATTTCCAGTTGTGTATTCTATGAAGTTAGACCCAGAGGCGAGTCCAGTGGTCAGACCAGCAAGAAAAGTTCCAATAGCTATTCAGGATAAAGCTCAACTGGATAAAATAGTGCATCAAGGTGTAATTTGCCCAGTTACAGAACCAACTGAATGGGTGTTGTCCATGGTAGCAGCCCACAAAAAAGCAGACGAAACAGAATATGCATTGATCCAAGAGATTTGAACAAAGCATAAAAGAGACCACATCATCCTATGCATACAGTCTAAGTCACAGCCCTAATTCCAAATGCCACTGTTTTTTTTCTGTCTTGGATGCAAAAAGTTCATTTTGGCAAGTGATGCTTCATCGCTGATCTTCACTACTGACTACTTTCAGTATCCCGTTTGGAAGATAGATTCCTCAGGATGCCATTTTGAATGAATTCTGCAAATGAAGTCTTTCAGTGTGCAATGGAGCAAATTTTTCGGGTTTTCCTTGTGCCATAATAGTCAATTTATTGGTTGGGGGCAGTGGCGAATCAGAGCATGACAGAAACCTTAAAGTTCTAGATAGTGCACGTGAAGTGAACTTGAATTTTCTGAAGTGCAAATTCAGGCTACCAGAAGTTACATATGTAGATCATTTATTTACTAGCACTAGCTTGCGACCAGACTTGTTCAAGTAAGCAGCCATTTTTGAGATGCTAGCACCGGAAAATGTTCAAACTCTACAAAGCTTTCTTGGTATGCTCAACTATTGAGGCATGTTTATACCAGACTTCAGTTAGTTGACAGCGCTTTTGAGAGAGCTCACGTGCAAAAATGTTATATGGTCTTGGTTTGAACAGCACCAGTGAGCATTTGAAGATCTTGAGCAGAATATTGCCACCCCACCTACATTAAGGAAATTATGATGTCAATAAACCAGTAACACCTTCCTGTGATGCTTCAAAATTTGGTCTTGGCGCAGTTATTCTTCACGAAAACAGACCAGTCGACTATGCATCTAGAACTCTTAACCAAACTGAAATGCAGTATGCTGAAATTCAGTAGTAGTTTTTGACAGTATTTGCATGTTCAAAGTTTCATGATTGTTTATGGTAGCGATATTCAGACTGAAACTGATTACCAACCTCTAGTCACTATATTAATGAAGTCTTGGCATTCAGCTCTAGCGAGATTATAGAGTGATGTTCAAATTGCAAAAGTACAACTTCAAAATGGTCCATACAAAAGGCAAACTTCTTTATCTAGCTGATACTGTATCCAGATTGCCCAGAAGTACAATGGAACAGTTTAATGCAGAGAATTCTGACTTTCATGGAAGTGCATAAGTTTTCTACCACTACACTTGAGCTGAGAGATCAAAGACTGATCCAATTTTGCAAAAGATGAAACCCTAGATTAATGTTGGATGGCCGTCTTAGCAGTCTAGTGTACCACCTGAAGTGCAGACTTATTTTCCGAACAGAGATGAGATGTTGATAGAAGATGGCATTATTTTCAAAGGTCCTAGAATTGTTCCTGCTTCCTTACAGCATGACTATATCCAGATTTTGCATCGTGGTCACCAGGTTCCAAATTTACCAAAAAGGGAAAGAGGACTAGTATTTTGGCTTTCTTTAGCAAAAGACATTGAGAAAGTAGTACTTGTTCAGTATGCAGTAGTACTAAACTGCAGTTGCAAAAAGAACCACTTCAGCCAAGTTAAGTTCCTGAACTACCTTTGTCAACAGTAGCCACTGATATGTATTAGAGTGGAACAATCAACATTACTTAGTATTGATAGACTCTTATTTAAACTGGTTTGAGATCGATTTACTACCCAACCTAACGTCAACTGCTGTTACCACCAAGTTAAAACATTTCTCAGTCCATGGAAGTCCACACAGTTATTTGACAGTGGTACCAAATTTACCAGTCAGTTTTCAGAAATTTACAAAAGAATGAGACTTTGTACATGTTACTAGTAGCCCAGAAGACCCACAGTCAAATGGACTAGCTGAACATGCATTACAGAGTGCAAAGCAATTACTAGAGAAGTCAAAGCATGATGATACTGCATTCTTTTTGAACTTACACTTGGTTCGCCTGCTCAGAAAAGTATCATCACAGGGTATGTTTCTGAGATTATCTAGGCCAACCAGAACAACATTGCCTATCAGTTCCAGTTTGTTGAGGCTTGACTCTAAGAACAGAGCAGTCAAAGCCCATCTATTCGATAGCGTTCTTTCAAGAAGTCCAGCTATGATAAATCTAGCACATTTCTTTGTCCATGTAAAGGAGTGTGAGGTGAGGATGCAAATGGAGAAAGGTTTCAATCGGATTGGTGAAATAACTGGTATATGTGCCACGTTGAGATCCTACTTCGTAGAATCTGAGGGTGTGGAGTACAGGAGAAATCGCAGACCTCTTCTTCCTATATCAGAATCGATATCGCAGCATTGCTCCCGTGATACAGACTCTAGATCTCAGAGCAATCCAGACAATGTTCCTGTTGCAGAACATATCTTAACTTCTACTTTGTTCCTGATGTCACCAAAGTTGAACATTCATAGGTTCATAGGTACTAGGCTATTTTTTGTACTACATATTTTTAAATATGTATATATATATGTATATATTTAGCCCAACAAAATGTATTGTGTATTTAATTTCTAGTTGCTTTTCCCACTTAACACACACACCTGGAGAAGTTCTAATAGACAAAAGTGATCTATGTTAAAATGTTTCTGAATGTTGATAGAAAAGATTTCTATGAAATTCTAAAGACTTAAGTTAACTTTTTTCTTTTTTGATAGTGCAGTGAAATGCTTTTAGGAAATTTTAGTAGTAATTAATTTGTAATTTTTATAGGTTCATAGGTGTTTACTAGGCTAATGACCACAAAGGCCTTTTTAAGCCTAGCCATACATCCCAAAATCTCTTGACAAGCTCTGACACCCTTGATAAGTGTAAGCAGGGGCCTGGGAGGTGAACTGTTTACAGGTTGCCTGTGTCCATTAGAGAGAGAGAGGTGTCAAACCAGGGATGAATTTCCTGTTCCCATCCAGTTGTTGAAGTTAATTTGAATTGGGTTAGGGAAGAACTCTGCTGACATGGATGGAAGAGCCTGTTCCATAGACTGGGCATTCACTGGGATGCATACCTTTCTCTCCAGCAGGTCCTATTTGTATAACAGGCAAGGTTTAAGTCTTTAGAACAGTTAATTCTGGTGCAGATTGCTTTGTGGATATGCAGGTGGTCCATCAGAGTGGGGTCTGACAGTGTCCTGTATGCCAGGCATAGATCTATAGATCTCCCCTCAAAAGCCTGTAGAAGCAAGCATGCCAGTTGTCTTTGTCATCTTTTACAACACTGCTTCCATAGTAAGCCAATCTCATGCTTTTAAACGGGTATTTAGATGGAATGGTGAATTTCTACACTTTATTCTGTTTTTTCAACCACTGTTTGGATCGCTTGTTTGTGTGTTTTTAATAAGAAGATTTGACTTAACCAGCTTGTGCTTCCCTGCTTTCATTGGCAGATTTATACTTTGGTAAGTTTTAAGGAAAGTATTTCTAAACCACCTGTTATTAGTTTGCATAGTCACAGTATTGCTTTTATTATGTCTGAACTCTAGGAAAGCTTCCTTCCTTTTTTTTTTTTTTTTTTTTTTTTGTATTATTGGGTGTAAAACCTTGTCACTTGGTGGATAGCCAGCTTGGCTCATAGGCAGGACTCCGAAAGTTAGAATTGGAGAATCCACCACTACAAAGAGGCCAGTGACAAGCGGAGTTCCTCAGGGATTGGTCCTAGAACTGTTCCTTTTTGGCATTTACTTCTCTGAAGTAAAGATCAACATCAAGAGTCTCTGGCTAACCATACTTGCAGACTATTGTAATGTGGGCTCAGTCGTAGAATCCCTCATGGACACAAATTCTCTCTGGGAAGGGTTAACGCAGACCAATAACTGGTCTCAGAGCCACAGACCTAAGTCTAAATGCCCAGAAATGCATAATGGGTTTCTTCAGGAAGTCTACTACCCCAGGCAACTAACCATATTGATAGCACGCCCTTAAGAGTAGAGTGCAGTCAGGGTCTTGGGAACACATACACAGTAATTTAACCTTTGACCATCATGTGTTTATGGTAGTGATGAAATCTGTCTATGTTGTGCAACTTGTAAACAGAGGTATGGCATATAGGTCAAAGGAGGTCATTTTTCCCATTGTATTCGGCAGTTTTCAGACCTATTCTTCACTAAAGTGCTCATTTTAGTACGTACCTAACCATGCATGTCCTTTTGATGGAATGCCCACAGGGGTTCCTCACTAAAGGACCACAAGGCGTAAGTGTGTCCAATGCAAACCACCTCAAAGCCCTATCCCTGTGTTCTGTCTCCTGTAGGCTGTTGTGGGGAGATCAATGCCTGGCATACAAGACATTTTTGTTGCATACTAAGGACCTTGTGCATATCTGCAAAACAAACCACACCAGAATTACCTATTCTAAACACTTTAGATCTTGCCTGTGATATAAATAGGATCTGATGGAGGCACTGGTATGCATCACAGAGACTACCCATTCTATAGAACAGGCTTCCCATCCATGTGAAGCAGGGTTCCTCCCTAACCCAATCCAAGTTCAAAATCTGTGAAAGAGATGCAGTGATTGCTAACAGATGAACTTAACAGTTGACAATACATGGAGTGGTACGTTTACAAAGGGACTTGAGGAGAGTAGAGAAATACTGAGCTCATTATATTGGAGTATAGAGTGATATCTTTGTAGAGGTGTAGTTTATATAGAATATGTAAGTTTAGGAAAGAACTTGACATATTTATTAGATTGTGTTAATCGCCTTGCTTATTTGTAGAAAGGAGGTCCTGGGGAGGAAGATTTTAGTTGACAGCAAATCCATTTCACACTCAAGGGTACACAGTATAAAACAGGCTAGACTAATCGGTGTAAAGCAAAAAAAAACTGGTTCATTTAAGTCTTATTACACTGGTCAACATGTACACACACTAATGTGTATAATCCTCAAACAGTTGACATAGGTGCAGTCATAGATGAGTACAGGACTTGTACTCACAAATTAATTATTTACGGAGAGTTATTCAAAAGATGAAAGTGGCATGGCAAGTAGGTGAATATTTAAATTCGTTATACTGTAAATGCAACCTGAATAGCAGAAGTCTAGTATTAATTTGTATCTCTGTAGGACAATATATTTACTAAGTCCATGGCTGAAACAAGTTTACTACTGTTTTATTTGTTTTGAGACTTACATTTTCAGATCTTATCTGTGGTCTGGACCCTATGGCAACCATATAGTGTATGGGTATGTTTGTTTTATTTATCTTATTTAATATGTATGTACATATGTATTTTATATAATGTGTTCTGGTTCACTCCGGTCCCCTACCATACCCCCCTTACCCACCCCTGCTTACTCTAAATTTATACTCTAACCTTCCTGCAAGGGCCCTTCCCACCACTCCAATTATCCACTCAACTCATCCCTGCCCAGTCACTAAACCCTTCCCTACTCTGTTCTCCATTCCCCTGCCTGCCGCTACCTTTTAGCTCTATAGCAAAAAATAACTTCTCTCTCTCTCTCTCTACCTCTGCTTTACCATAAATATTTAATTCAGTTACTCTTCCTTTTCCCTCCACTACCTACTGCTCCTCCTAACACCACCTTAACTTTCTTACAATATCTCCATACAATCAGTAACCCCACTCTCCTCATATCCATACTTACACCTGCATACTGTAACAGCATGCTACTGCAGTTCCTCTTCCCTCCCATTCTGTTCCTCCTCTCCAGGTTATCTTATTACTCTTGCCTACTATACCCTTCTCTATCACCCCATCTTTCCCAAGTAACATCCGCCTTCAGTAAATGCCTTCCCTATTTCATCCTCTCTCTATAGTACCTCTTACGTTCACTATCACAAACTAAAACATTTTAATCTCTCTCTCCCAACTCCCAGTACACAAAAGTTCAAGCCCACTACCTACTACTACTATTTCTCTAAACCTGATTTACTTTGTATTATTCTCCTACCAGATATGGACATCCACCCTAACCCTGGTCCATCCTCTTCCTCCAACCCTACCACCTCCACCTCAACTAACAGGCACCAACTCTCAACCTACCCAACTAAACACCTGTCTGTCTACTCCATAAATCTACCAAGTCTTGCAAACCTAAATCAGCCTTGCATGCTTGGATAGCACACCACTCTTCCCACATCTTAGCTCTCTCAGAAACATGGCTCAAACCTCGCATCACAAACTCTGAAATTCTTCCCCCCCAGCTATAACATATATTCCGGCAAGGCATACTTTTCAAAAAAAGGGGAGGTGTTGCTGTCTTGTACTTGGAAGAGCTTAACCTCTCCCCCCATCCCTACCCCTCCCAGATTTCTCACCTGCTGAACCACTCTTCCTCAACTGCCACCTTAACCCACACAAGAAATTTGCAATAGCATCCATATTCCTCCTGGTAACAATATTCTAATGCTTGAATCTGTCTTATCCTGCATCTTCCATCATCTGTCTTTTGAGAACATCCTACTAGGGCATGTCAGTATAGTTTTGGAATAAACTCTTCCCACCACTCCCCTAGCCTTAGTGTAAACCTTTTTGGGTTCAATCCACTCCTTTTGCTCCCACCCCCATTAGTAAAAACTCCAGCTCCATTCTTGATTGGATCTTAACTTACAACCCTAATCAGTACCATAGTCTCAGTACTTTAACAGACTCCTTAAGTGATTACTTCCCTGACTCCATAAGTGATTACCTCCCTATCTCAATATTGAGTACCTTCTCATATCTCTAAAACCCAGCTTTACAAAGACTGCCAAAACCAGTCTAACTTCAACTGAGAAACTTGCAGTTACCAACTCTCTTGTAAACTGGTCTCGCCTGTTCAACCTTCCTCTAAATGACACTGTCCTTGAGTTGAACAGTACTTTCCTAAACATACTAAACACCCATCAGGAAAATTTAAAATCAAATGTAATCCTGCACCCTGGCTGTCCAAAGATGCCCTTTCCACCATGAAATTCTGAGACTCTACCTGGAAACAATGGAAAAACTCAAAATAATTTTCTCTCCTCCTTAAATTCAAAGAAATAAGAAAACTGTACCAAAAAAAGTTATAGTCTAAGATGAGAAAAACTTCCATCTAGAAGCTCAATCTCCCCACTCTTCTTATTCTTTCGGCTTTTCCTGGTTAGGGGTCGCCACAGCGGATCATCTGTCTGCTCATGATTGGCAGTGGAGTTTTACAGTGTCGAGTTGCCAGCCCGGCGCCCAACCTTCCACAGAAGGCACACACACGCACACTCTCACACCTAGGGCCAATTTAGTGTGTCCAATCCACCTACTGCATGTCTTTGGGATGTGGGAGGAAACCCACACGACCACAGGGAGGACATGCAGACTCAGAAGGCATCCCAGCCGAGAATCGAACCGGAGAACCTCTTGCTGTGAGGCAACAATGCTAACCGCTGCACCACCATGGGCGCCCTCAATCTCCCCACTCTTCAAACCTTAAAAAAATTTGGTACACCATGAACAATGTTCTACATCCAGGGAAACCTTCTACCCTCAAACCCTTCCCTAGTAAAACACACCTCTTGAAACAGCCACCCTTCTAAGCAGTTACTTCATAGACTCTGTCTGCAAACTAATCCTGCCTGACACTAACCAATCACAAGCCCCCACCCCCTGCACCACCTTCCACCACTTAGCCTTCTCCTGAAACCTGTTTCTACTGCTTATATAAAATCTCTTCAGAAACTTAAGCCTTGTTTTCCTTCCTTCGACAATACCCCCCCCCCCCCGCAGTTTTTCAAACTTGCAGCGAATACTATGGCATATCCCGTATCGGTTCTTATCAACTGTTCTATCAGTGAATCCTTCGTCCCAGAAATTTGGAAATCCTTTTATACAATTGCACTTCATAAAGGAGGCAACTCTACCGACCTTTCCAATTTCCGAACTATAGCCATCCTCTCGCCTCTGTCAAAAATCCTGGAGAAATTAATTCACAAACAACCTCTTAAATATCTACTCCAGGAAAATTTCCTCAATCCCTCTCAACACGGATTCAGGCCCCACCACAGCACATCCACGGCCCTTCTACCCTTCACCTAGACTATAGCAGAGGCAAGAGATGAACTGTTGCCATGCCTATTTGGTGATCTCTCCAAGGCATTTGACTGTCTCCCACACTAAGCTTCTTACTAAACTAACTGAACTCAACCTGTTAACATCCACAACACTCTGGTTATCTTAACAGCAGTCTGTTGAGAGCAGGATGTCAGCCATTTCTTTCTTACCTATCCAAACAGGTATACCCAAAGATCCATTCTAGGCCCTTTTCTCTTTAATATTTTTGCTAACGATCTAGGCTACGCCTGCTGCACCTAATGTCTGATCCAGTACACCAGTGATTCTACTCTTATTACTGTCTCTGACAACCCTACTGACCTCATCTCCCTTACACAGACGTCTTTTAACATCACCGAACACTAGCTAATCAATAACCAACTCATTCTTAACCCAAAGAAAACTAAGCTGCTGCTTTTCCTTCCAAAATCTATGGTCAACCTTAAAACTTCCTTCAGTCTCTCTTCCCTAGACAATACTATCCTTCATGCTGACTCCCATACCAAACTTCTAGGAATTACAATTGATGATCAACTGAAATTTGACCTTCATATCCAAGAATCCATCAAAAAGGCCAGTCAAAAACTTGGTCTCTTGTATAGAAACAAAATTCTTATCCATCATGTCAAGGACTTCCCTAGCTCAAGCCTTTCTTCTCCCTTGCATAATCTGTGCTTCCCTTATATTTATTCACCTCCAAGCAAATCTTTTTAATTAAACTCTGGCAAACACACAACCAAGATAGCCAGATTTGCCTGCAACTTTCCTTACAAATCCCATCACTGCCTTGCCCTAAAACTACAGTGGCTTGCATTCCTTCAACTTCTCCAACTTTCTCAGCTTGAAATGACACATTCTGTACTTTACAAACCTGCTGACTGTCCCTCCCTGTCTACACTCCTATCCCTATATAAACCTTCCTGATCTCTCCATAACAGACCAACTACTACTTGACACCTACAGTCCCAATAAAACTATAGGAAATTACTTTATAAGTGCTCTATATCTCAAACGTGGAACAAACTCCCTACCAATATATGGTCTAGCCAATCTTCCTTTCTTTTCAAAAGAGAATTGAAGAGCTACCTTGCTAACTCTCCCTCCTGTAATGGTTACCACCCTAACTTTATTCATTTAGTTGTTTGTGTATGAGTATAATGGTACTTTCCTATCCCTAATATATCTCTTAAATGCCAGCACTGTGATACCTCAGATGTGCCACTGAGCAATGCTCTACCTAAATCTTCTGTTTTCTTCCTTTACTACTATACTTCCCACCCCCTTCTCACAACTGCATAATTTTATTCTCTTTACTGTCCTTAACTTTACTTTCCACCCCTCTACTTCTACCCCTTTATTTAATGTTGCTTCTTCCCCTCTACCACATTGGTTTAATCATTAATGACATTTTAAGAGCTTTTCTCTTTAACCTATTGTAAGTCTACTTTTGTAATTTTTAGCTATTATCCTTGCTGAATTTATATGAATTGTTAATTTCCATTATTGTATGAGTATATGTTGCTTCGTACTCTTATTTTATATATGGCATGAATGTATGTAGTAATGTATCCAAACTCTCATTACTGCTGTGAAAACTCTGTAATTTGTTCTTTGTGTGGAGCTTTTCTTCTTGGGCCACCAGCCCAGTGGAAACAGTGTGATTTGAAGATATGGAAATTCATCCCAGATTTTTGGCACCTGTCTCCATTGAAACGTTTACTGGTTGCATGCGTCACTCTCCCTAACCCCTCCTTACACTAGAAAGGATACTAACACTTGTCAAATTTGTGATGCATGGCCAGGCTTAAAGTTGCCCCAGTGGTCATTAGCCTAATACATACCTGTGAACTTATTTAAATACGCGTATCAAGCTGACTTTAGGTCCCTGAAATGGAAAACATTTTTACTTCTGCTGTGATTTTTGAAGAGTGTCTGAGTTGCAAGCTGTTGTGGTGGGTCATCCTTCATATTTTCTGAAAGTTAGGGTCACTCTACACATAAATGAAGGATTAGTTGTTGAAGTGGTGTCGGAGTTCATCTTAATCCAGGCTATCAATCTCCCTGTCGTCTTTGCAGAACCTAAGTATGGGGGCAGAAAGGTTACTCAATATCTACTTGTCAGAACAAAATATTTTAGAACTTTTGATTATTAATTTCTGGTGAAGGTAAGAAAGTACAACCAATGTCAAAACAGACTTTCCAAATGGTTGTCTTGTGCTATGTTTTGCTACAACCACCACAACAGGTAGGGTTTTAGGGCTCATTCTGCAAGAACCTTGACTTCATTTGTGGCTTTTTGGAAAGGGTTGTATTCTGGAAGCAGCAAGTTGGTCCTCTGTACATACTTTACAAAGCGCTATAAACTAGATTTCTTCTCCAGGTCTAGGATGGGCTGTGCTAGGACCTTTCTCCAGGAGCTCATGGACCCTCACTCTTCCTCCTCCTAGTTTTTCTAAACATTGGCAATCCACTTGTATAGCATGGGCTACAGCAGCAGTGATCAGTATGAGGAACACAGTGCAATTGTGTAAATTAACGTACCATAACAGTAAATATTTGATCACTGCTGCAGGAGCCCCCCCCCCATATTTTGTTTTGACGCCAGGATGTGGACATTTGTTTTTGTTAGCATTGTCGTCCTCTGGGCTTTAGCCTCCCTCTGTTGGCATGAAAGCTGTGAAGGGCTTTGCGCCTAGACCTGAATTTTATTTTGCTCATGCACTAGCCAGCAGTGTCGGTGTATGGAAGGTGCCGTGAACCGTTGGAAGCTGGCCAGCTGATATATTCTTAGGAGATGTAACTTAAAACTTAAGCTGTTGCAGCAAAGATAATTTGAACATCTACTATTATGACAAGTTTACTTGCACATCTGTGCTTTCCTGTTTGTGTTTTAAGTCAGCCCCAGGAAGTTCAAATGCATGTCCTTCATTATAGCCACTTGGAGTAGAAGCTTAGCTGGGTTGAACAAGTGCCCTGTCCGGGTACCAAGAATCAGCTCCCTACCTCCCCTCAGCTCTTAAAGTAAAGAGCGAAGAAGAGGGGAACCCCCCCCCCTTAGCTGGGGTTCATATTATAAGCACGAAAACTGAATTGCGCAAACACGTATTGAGTGACTTGTAAAGGGCGAAAGCCCAAAACATCGAATCCCAAACACGACAAAAAACAAATAAATACTGTTGCTAACTGTTGTATGCAGGGGGGCAAGCCCCCCCTGCACCCCCACACACCCCTACATAAATATACCAACTCTGCGATCGCACTCCATTTAAGCAAAGGGAAGAATTCCGTACGGCAGTATCCGTTCATTCCTTTGATGTTGCGAATTTTTGCTCTTTACGTGTCGCTCAGTACGTGTTTGCGTGATTCAGTTTTCGTGCTTATAATATAAACCCACTTCGCTGTAATAGCGATGATCTTCTTAGTTATATCTGTGCCCCTCCCCTCAGTTCTTCCATTGAAGAGCAAAAAAAAAAAAAAAATGCCCTAGCTATTCAGTTCCTGTTTCTGTGTCCTGCCCCCTGACCTATCAACATATTTTAATTAAAAAAAAATATTTTTTTAAATTGTAGCCAACAGTTGCCACAGTTTATATGCTGCCTGCAGTGTGCTACATCAGTCACGTTTTATGTTTAAAAATTAAGTATTGAACTGTAGCAAACTGCTTGCTACAATGTAGCAAGCAGTTGCTATAGTTTAGACCACACAGTGATCCCTACAGCGTACAGGTTGGACTGCTAATTCAGTGTCTGCTTTTAAAAGTCAATATTGCATTATAGATCCAGGATTGGCTGATTGTATACCCCCCAACAATTACAATTTACACTTGGGGCATTTGCCCCTTTCACCCTCTCCTAGGTATACTACTGACTGTGAGGCTATAAAGGTTCAGGTCGTTCACATGACAAAATGTCACGTCTGTCTACTTGAAGTAGTACTTGAATAGTGAATGATCTGATTTGTGGTGTGTTTTTCTCTCTCCCTCTCTCTCTTCAGTCCCTAGAGTTGATGCATGCTAACCCCCCCAATTGGGCTTTTAGGTTCTTCCTTCAGCATGTGAGGAATCAACTCTTGTCACCACAAACAACACATGTCTCTGCTGAAAGGTTTTGGGAATTGACATTTATTTTTGTAGAGATCTGAGTGCCAGATGCCACTCAGTTGTTGCAGTGAACTTAGAAGTTTCACTTATTTTAATTGTTAGATTAGTCCTGTTTTTGTCAGTAATGATGTACAGTCCTGCAAAACTCAATTTGTTAGTGGTGGTGTCATGGTTGCCTGTGCCTTAGGCTGTGGGGGCATTGCCAAGAGTAAATATTTCAAGTAGTATGGTCACAAATGGAGGCCACTTTGCACTTAGCATTGTTGAGATGAGGTAATTTCTCCTTGCACCATACGCTTCCTACAGTTTCCTCTCCCAGGGTACAGTTGCCATTTGTACAGGCATCCTAGTAGTTATTTGGTATGTGAGCAAGCAGTGAAGTAATTTATTTGTATCTTTTTTTGAGAAGCCCAGCTTTGAGGGACTAAGTCCAATCCAAGGAGAAGACCATTCTTCAGTAGGTAAGCCTAGTCGGGGTCCACTGATTACTCATGAGTGGTGTCAAGCCCTTCAGTATAGAAAAAATGTTGAAGCCTGCTGCAACATTTTTGCATCCTCTGCTTATACCAAATGCAGCGACAGTGTCCCTCCTTCCTTTTTTAAGGGAATGTCCCAGAGATAAGGACATGCAGAAGGTGGCCCCAGGACTCTTACACTTCCCCTGATTTTGTTTAGAGGTTTTACTGAAGTAGTCTTTCCTTATTGCCTTATACTAGCCTTGATGAGTCTAATTCAGTTTTTTTATGGCATTGCTTTCTTGTAGCGTTTGTTTTAGACCCTTCACAGCTCTGCTGACCCACCCATTCAGCAGACCTGATTAAAGGACTAACATTTTTCAGCTGCACGATTATGCCACTTAGAGTGGTGTCCAGGGATCCTTATTAGTTTGGGAAGGTGGTACACATTCTTGCCTTTTACCAGAGGCAGAATGCTAGGAAAAGTGTCCAAAAGTCGACTTTGAGCTAGTACAAGAGGGTTAGAATACTTTGCATATTCTGTGCCTGTACTGTTGGACTGTGTTGCAGAATTTTGACACTGGTTTAAAGTATTCTCTACTGAAGTCCATCTGCTAGATGTTCCTAAATTTTATTAAGGTGTTTCTTAAATTTTTAGTACCTTTTGATCATTTGCAAGGTTTTCCTTTGAAGTATCATTCTCATACACATTCCATTTAATGATCACACTTGCTTTTTTATGCAGGAATATTTGGCTCTTTCTCCATTTTGTGTGCCTTGTGAAGACTGTTCATGGTGGCCGTCACTCCTGTTAGGAGAATGTCTGAATTGCATATAGATTTTTGTGTGTGTGGCATACTATAACTGAAAGTCTAAACCAATCAAATCTGTCTCTTACAACTATTTCACTTGATATGAATATTTACTGCATTACGTGTATGTTCATAGGCAGTTCATGTTTTCTTTGTTAGAACTAAGTCCATTAGGAATGCTCTGTTACTTTTTTCCTTCAGAAGGGAAACCTGACTTGTGTCTAAAGTCATGTCGGTCTGTTTCTCATATTTTATTTATTGGTAGCAGAGCTCAACTACGATAAACCTTTTCCTTTGTAAATTGTGAGCTGAGTAAACTAAAGCAGTAAGGATCTTGCACTTGTTTTTGAAGAATGCATCCCTGGATAATGTAGGTGTAGTAACTGTATGGGCTTCACTTGATGGTTCTTTAAGACATTAAAAGCTGAATGTAATATCTAGATATAGTCTTCTACTGCTGTAGTCCTCAGGGATATGTTCCCTTGTTGACCACTGTGGAGGATTAGCATGGGACTCTAAACCCTCAGTTGTTGAGAGTGGTCCTCCTCATCCTAGTTACTAAAGATTAAATAATTTTAAGGAGCTAGATGAGGTCTATCCATGTGTATATACCCACCATTCTTTTCATTTCGCAGCCCACTCAGGGCCTGGAGAGAGATTTTGTGATAATGTCCATCTGTATTATGTAGTTCTTGCTTTACCATCTTAGCACAGGCTAAAAGACCTGGAGAAAGTTTTTGTCCACAGTTGACTGGGAAAGTGTTGGATTTGTACTCCATAAATCTTGCTGTTTTTAGTTCTGTTGACTAGTAAGCTGTAAATGTAGAGCAGGCTGAGGGATGAGGGAGGGGGGGGGACAGATGGAAGTGCACTGGACCCACCAGTGATTTCTGTATTTGGGGGAGTAGGGGGATCACTTCTAACCAAACTCTGCCACCGTAGAAGTGTACCAGTCACAAAGAGAAACACGAGGGGTGAAGTACCTCCCAAACAAACAACGTAGGATTCAGAGAAAATACCACCATTCTATTTTCTCTGAATCCACAGTAGAAGTGTACTTAATATAGTATTTGAAGTAGAAAAAATTGCTCCACTGAGGCCAAAGCATAGGTTCATAGGTTGGTACTAGGCTATCATTCCTAGGGCGTATACAAGCCTAGCCATAACAATTCCCTGGATATTTCTTCCCACAATATTTACTTCCCTGGACCCCTGTCTAGCAGGGCGACTGACATGATCCCCTGGGTGAATTTCCTATCTACCATCCAATCATCAAGGTTCCTTTTAAAGTGGGTCAGGGAGGCGCTCTGCTTGACATGTATGGGCAGTCTTTTCCAGAGTATGAGGAGTCTCTGGGTCAGCAACCTATCCCTTCAGCATGTTTTGTTCATTGTGATGACAAGGTTTAGATCCCTGGAGCGTATGGCTCTGAGGGATTGGGATTTTTTTAAGTGGAGCATGTCTAACAACTCAGGGTTTGACATGGCCTTGTATGTTAAGCAGAGAGCGCCTCTGAGTAGACTGTATGCCACAGAGTATAGCTGGAGTTTTTTTTTTTAGACTGTCAGCATATGGCATCTGCTTTAGGCCTGTGATTCTTTTAGTGAGGTATTTTGTGGCCTTTCCAGCTATTGCAGATGTCTTGTGAGGTACATACCAAACGGGGCGTTATACTCTATAATGGGTCTAATGAGGGATGAGTACAGTGGGATAATGACCTCCTTTTTTCTGGATGAAAAGCCCTTAGTGTGATTAGGTGTGCCACATAGAAGGATTTCCTGACTGTTGTGGCGATGTGGTTATCGAAAGTGAGACCACTGTCCACCTGTGTCCCTAAGTCTCCCACACTTTGGGTGTTTAGTGTACTGTCACCTATGTGATAATTCATGGGTACGTGGTTTTTGTCAAAGGGGATAACTATACATTTCTTGTCGTTAAGCTTGAGGCCCTTTTGTAGAATATTCACATCATTTGCAGTCATCTGCGAACTTTGTTAGCCAGAGTCCCTTAGTGTTGGCCTGTACTTCAGAGAAGCAGATGCCAAACAAGAATGGTCCCAGGACTGAACTCTATGATACTCCACTTGTCACTTGTCTGTAGCTGGATTTGGAGTCTGCTGCCTTTACAGTCTGGGTTCTGTCAGTAAGCCAGTTGGCAACCCATCGAGTGATGTAGGGATTTATGCCCAGCGTAGTAAGTTTATCTACGATTCCAGAGTGGGGAATGGTGTCGAAGGCCTTGGCGAGGTCCAGATAGGCTGTGTGGACCGCCTTATCCTCGTCCACAGCTGTGGAGACCGATTTGAAGAAGTCAGGCAGGTTCAGGAGACTAGATTGGCCCTTAACAAACCCAAGCTGGGTGGGGTCCAGTGTTTGAAAGTTGCCAATGTCTTTGTTTATAAGTTCCATGCCCTTGCAGATCAGGCTCGTCAGACTGATGGGACGGTAGTTCCCAGGATCCAAGGTGGATCCCCCCTTGTGGAGTGGAATAACTTTAGCTGTGCGCCACTCAGTGGGCACGAAGCCTGAGGTGAGACTGTGATTAAACATGACACTTAGCTGAGGTTTCAGTTAATTTTGTAGTTCATGTAGTACACAGCCCGGGATGTCATCTGGTCCCATGGATGCTGTATTCTTAGCTTTGGAGAGTGCAGTTTCTACCTGTGTGGCCGTGATTACCGGAATTTAGCAATCTTTCGGTATTGAGATGGGCCCTTTAGGGGGTGAGAGTGGGGTGAAGTTGGCACTAAATCGATCTGCCAGGATATTGGCAATATCCTTTGGATCAGTATATTTAATGCCGTTCTGTTGTAGCTCAGAGCAGATCTGAGCATTGCCATTTAGATTCTTGACATAACTATAGAATGCCTTGTGATTGTCTTTGGAATCTTTGGCAATTTTATTTTCGTAACTAGCTTTTGAGGATTTTGAGGGATCTCATCTTCTTACTGAGGCTGGTGAGGGAGTTTTTTGCATCAGGTCTGGCTTCCTCCTCCCCTCAAGCGCTTGTATCCGCTCCTGCTTCTACCAGACAACCCAAGTGTAGAGACCCTGAGCCTCAAATAGCCCCACAGGGCGCCCCTGCTCTTCTGAGACCTCCCCAGATGCCCCCACTGAGGAGGTACCCAGGAAGAGACTGTGCAATAGGAGGCGCTTGTACTCCCCACAGGAGTCTTTGACATCTCACACTGACTTGGATGAGTCGGAAGGGTCCCCTCGATCCCCCTCTGAGGATATTTCCTTTGCGGAGATATTGGAGATCCTTAATCAGAGGGGTGGTTGGCAGTCCAAAAGTCCTACTGAAAACGAGTCAGTGCTCTTGAAGGCTTTCGGGTCTCAACTTTCCACCTCTTGGGTGTCTCCGCCTTACGATGAGCTCATGGAGCTGATCTCACATAAGGCATGGGAGTCTCCGGAGGCCATGGAACCTGTCCCTTGGAAGCCAAATAAGTTCATCTCTGCCCCAGTGGACAAAGCTTTTTTTGACTAAGGGAGTGCCTGTTGATGCCATGGTGCTGGCGGCAGCCACCAAAAAGGAAACTTCTGAGACGTCCTCATCTATCCATCCTCCTAACAGAGATTCCAGGATCATGGATAGATATGGGAAACGCATGTTTAGTTCAGCGACTTTTTCCCTTCGATCATTGAACTATTTAACCCATTTTACAAGACTACAAAGAGATCTCCCGAAAGAGCTAGGAAATGCTCTCCAGGGTATGGTAGCTGCAGGGGTTGCCGACTAAGTTAACACCCACCTCGCTACCCTTAACTCGATTGTGAACTTATCCATGCGTCTCATATCTTATGCAGCTGATGGTTCGAGTAGAGCTGCTAGTTCAGGCATTGCCTTGTGTAGACAAGCCTGGATGCGTCTCTGTTCCTTTGTGGAGCCTTTCAAGGCTTCCTTTATCAACACCCCATTTGATGGCCCATCCCTGTTTGGGCCCAAAATAAAGTAAACTCTAACCAGGTTTGAGCAGGAAGGCAAGACTGTATCTGCCATTGGAGTCGGTTTTTCTACTCCTACTCGGCCCTATCCCAAGGTCCCTAAGGGTGGAAAGATGTGGTTCTGAAAAGCACATGGAGCCTTTCAGGACACACTTGGAGAAACCCCCTCTAGAGGCAGAGGAGGAGGTTATGGAAGACTGCTGCACGGCAGGGGGGTCCGCAACAGCAGGGTGACAGGGGCCAGTTCTCTGGTCAGCCCTACCAGCGCTCCTGAATGGAGACCTGGCTGTCCAGCTCTGGAGGCAGTCAGGGCCACTTATCTTTGTATGCAGAAGCCTGGCTTAAGCGTAACATCCGATAGGGTACAAAGCATCATTTCCACAGGGTATTTCATACCGTTTTATTCCCCGCCTACTCCTGTCAACAGAATCCCGAATGTTCCACCCAGTCTCAGGGAACAAGCAACTATAGAGGTCTGCAAGTTGCTAGAAAGAGTCATCCAGCCAGTTCCAGCAGACCAAACAGGATTCGGAACTTACTCAAGATTCTTTTTGGTTCCAAAGAAAACAGGGGACTGGAGACCTATTTTGGAACTCTGCAGACTCGACCAATTTGTAAAAAAAAGAGAAGTTCCGAATGGTCACGCTTCAGGCCATTCTTCCCTTTCTAGGGAAAGGCTATTGGATGTGCTCCATCGATCTCAAGGACATGTACTACCACATAAAGATGGACAGACATTCCAGAGATCACCTGCGTTTCTGGCTGGGAGCCAATCACTGCCAGTTTCCAGCCCTCCCCTTTGGTCTCACTATAGCCCCCCCCCCCTCGAGTGTTCACTGCTCACCTGAGGCGTCTAGGATTCCAGGTGTTTCCATATCTAGATGATTGGCTCCTCACCGCCACCACCAGGCATCAGTTGATTCAGGCAACACGGTCTACTCTGACACTCTGCCACCACTTGGGCATTACAGTCAACTTCGAAAAGTGCCTTGTCGCAATCATAGCATACAGTCTTTATAGGAGCAGAGTTAGATACGTCAACCACCACTCTGCGTCTTCCAGTCGAAAGGGTCTCACTTCGCCAACATGTCAACTCATTGGTGTCAAAGAACAGAGCTACAGCTGCAGAGGTCTTGAAGGTACTAGGTTTGATGGCGGCAGCAATTCTAGCCATTCCACTCGCATGGATGCATATGCGAATTCTTCAATGGCTCCTGTTCGCTCAATGGTCTTACCAGAAATTGCCAATGAACCATACGATTCTCATCACAATCTCTTGCAAGAGGGACCTTCGTTGGTGGTTGACATCTCTTCATGTCGCAATAGGAAGACTTTTTGTGCCCCCCCCCCCAGTAGTCACAGACACTTCCCTGATAGGGTGGGGGGCATTTTCAGGAAAGACTGCTCAAGACACATGGATGGATTTAAGAGTCACATCTGCATATCAATGTCCTGGAGTTGAGAGCAGTACTTCTGGTGTTGCAGTACTTTCAGGACTCTCTTCCTCTGGGGACAATTGCAATTCAGACAGACATGTCAGTGGTCTGATACTTGAACAAACAGGGCGGAACAAAGTCTTATCCCCTTTGTCGAGAAGCCCTCAGGGTATGGCAATGGGCTGTGTCATCCCAGTGTTTTTTGTTAGCAACGCACATCCTGGGAAACTCCAACTTGATAGCGGACAAGCTGAGCAGGGCAATCCTGTTGCCTCACGAGTGGTCTCTCAACCAACACATTGAGGACATGATTTTCCGCAAATTGGGCCAGCCTTGCTGCGACCTCTTTGCCAGTCACATCAATACCAAATGCAGAAGCTACTTTGCCCTAATACCACCTCCGGGACATCCCCCGAGAGATGCACTCATACACGATTGGCCTTTCGGTCTCCTGTATGCATTCCCTCCAATTCCATTGATACCCAGGTTTTTACAGAAAGCGAAGTCACTGGGAAGGACTGTTACCCTTATAGCGCCCTGTTGGCCTTGACAGATTTGGTTACCTTTTCTTCCTCATCTGCTGAAGGATCCATGGATCCTGGACACAGTTCCAATCCTCCTGACACACCTGTCAGGGGACCTCCCATCCTTCATTGCAGTCTCTAAAGCTGACTGCTTGGCTGATCCACTTCCCCAAATAGCCAGGCTTCATTCACTCTCAGATGACACGAGGCAAATTCTATTGTCTTCTCATAAGCCATCCACCAGAAAACTATATTGCAGTAAGTGGAAATGTTTTTCCATTTGGGCCAGTATACAAAAAATTGACCCTTTCCGAGCTCCTTTGTCGTCAATTTTAGAGTTTTTGACCATGATTTTTAAGGAAGGAGCAGCAGCTGCCACAGTTCAGGTTCAGTTAGCTGCCATATCTAATTTCCACCTTGGATTGGATGGGTTAAATATTATGGCCCATAAGTTTTCTGAAAGGTGTTTTTCACATGAGGCCTCCTGTCAAAACCCCTTATTCTCCCTGGAATTTTAATTTTATGCTATCTTAAATGATTCTTTCCCCCCTTCGAACCAGCATAATCTTGTGATCTCAAATTTTTGTCCTGGAAAACTATTTTTCTAGTGGCCATTACTTCTGCCCGCAGAGTGTCAGAACTTCAAGCATTATCTATTAGACGACCTTGTATGATTTTCCATGCTGATAGAGCATCTCTCAGAACAAACCCCTCCTTTTTGCCTAAAGTCTGTTCTGAGTTTAATATCAGTCAGGTCATTGAGTTGCCAGTCTTTTTTTCCTCAACCATTCCAACAAATTAGAATACATGCTGCACAAACTTGATGTGCACAGACAGTTCGGATTTTATCTTGATAGAACTAAGAATATTAGAAAATCAGATCAACTTTTTGTATCCTTTTCGGAGGCCAGAAAAGGCAGACCAGTGGCTAAAACAACCCTTCTCAAAATGGTTATCAGATTGTATCTCATTTGTTCATGCAACTGCTAACATACCTTTGCCACACAAAGTAAAGACTCATTCAACCAGAGCAGTTTCTACGTCTTCTGCTTTTCAAGCTAAATTGCCCCTTGATAACATTTGTGCTGCAGCCACTTGGTCTAAGCCTCGTACTTTTATCACTCATTACAAAGTGGATAAGGCTTCCAGGGACAGATCTTCTTTTGGTTCTACGGTCCTGAAAAATGTACTCCCGTGAGCCACCCAGGATTGCGGGTGCTAGGGACGCTACCTATCAGTGAGAATAAACGGCGAGATTTACTCACCATAACATTCCATGGGAGTTGTTTGTCGCGCCTTTGTTCTCACGTCCCTCCCTCCATCCCTCTCCTGGCTGACAGTTGACCTAGAGGCTAGTATCATCCTGGTTTTTCTTCCTCTTCCTTCTTGGGGTGTGCACCCCTTACAGGGGTATATATACACACAGCAAACAAGATCTGAGGTAATTCCAGCAGTACATCATGGGATAATGGGCTTGGTCTTGAGCTACTGGCAAACCTTGAGCTTTGCTATAGGCCGTATCGGAGCAGAGGATTGGCTCCGAACCCATCAGTGAAAATAAAGGCGAGATAAACAACTCGCATGGAACGTTATGGTGAGTACATAACTTTTTGTTTCTTTAAATAATTTAACTGTTGTAGGCTACACACTAAAGTGTGATAGCGTTTTCTGATAGTTTGTAGTCATTTAAAGCTGTTTTAAGTGTATTTTTTACTGTTTTTGCCTTATCTTTTCAAAAAAAAAAAAAAAAAAAAAAAACACAAATCCTTGTTTCCCGCCTTTCTAAGCTAGTATAGTCCAGATGTTCATTGTGCATACAGCTGCAGTCATAACAGATGGGTTATCCTGCCGTCAGGCGGGTCCTCGATCGGCCGAATTCCAAAGTCTAGGTCCGGCGTCGGTTGTCGTCTCTTCTTCCCTGACGTCAGTGCGGCAGGGGTATAAAAGAACCAGCCGATGCCATTTTCTTCAGTCTTTCTTGCCGCGCGGTGCCCGAAGCAGAAGCAGTTCGCAAGTGCCGGTCGGCCAGCTCCTGAGATTTACGAAAATTTTTCAGCCGAAGTCTTCTTGAAAGCTAAGTACCCGTTGAAACTTTTCTTGCCTCAGACCGATGTCAGACAAAGTTAATAATTGCATTTCTTGTGGCAAGCAAATACCGCATAAGGATTTCCATTCCTTCTGCATTCCTTGCTTAGGCCCAGACCACGACGTCTCGGCCTGTCGTTTTTGTGCTAGATTCAACAAACGCACTATTAAGCGTCGGGCGGAGTTCGCCCAGCACTATTTTGGTAAAAAAATTGAATTACATTGTCGTCGGATACTCCAACTCCAGTTTTGAGTAAAAGACGCAAAGATAAGGACCGACATACGAGGTCCGTGACTTCTACAGACACCACGCTAAAGCCAGCTACAGGTGCTCCAGTTCTCAGCGAGGCGCCTATGCAGCCCCTGAGTACCAATGACGCTTCTTTAGCGGTGTCTTCTGTGCCAGAGGTCGCAGGCTCCTCTGCCCCCACTCCGACTACAGATACCGACGCCACTCTTGGTGGGGAAACTCAGAATTTAGACAGACCTGCCACCTCTCAAGGTGTCTTCAGGCCTTCCTCTTTTTCCATTAAGGCTTTCACAAAATCTAAAGCAGCCATGAAAACTAAAAGACAAGCTCCACAGAGCCCCTCTCAAGGCCCCATGCCTAAACAGATGCTCACAATGGCAGAGGATTTGATTACTCTTATCAGGGGTTCTCAACCACCCTCGGACAAAAGGCCCAGACTGGAGGAAGACTCCCCTTCCTCAGACCAAGCCTCTATTACCTCAGAACATTCTGAGGACCAGGAATATTCATATTCCCCTTTTGAAGATTCTGATGCTGAGGAGTCATTTCCCTCTGTCTCCCCCCCTGAGGACTATTCTTTTGGGGAAACCTTGCATACCTTGAGGGAACACTTTCACTGGGAAGGACAAGATTACTCCGATTCCAAGAAAAGGCTCAGGGATTTTCTCTTGCTTCCTCAGCACAGGCCTCTGGCTATCACTCCTGTTTTGGATATATTAGATGATATGTACACAGAAGCCAGCCTCAACCCAGATTCTTTACCTTCAGCTTCTGTTAAACCTGACAGGTATTACCGGGTTCCTGATTCACATGAATTCCTATACAAAAGCCATGCTGCTGACCCAGAAACTATTTCACAGGGTCCCAAGGGAATTAAGGCCTCTACTGCCAAAAACCCATTACCTTCAGAGAGGGATTCCAGAGCTTTAGAAAGGTGGGGGAAAAAGGTGTACACCTCGGCCACTTTAACCATAAGGGCATTAAACTGTCAGTTCCATATGTTAAAGTATCAACAGTTTTTGTTATCTCAGTTGAAAAGCAAAATGACACAACCTGAACAACCAGATTTAAAGGAGTTGCAGGATTTGTTGCATAGTGCAGAGCAAGTGGGTAAACATACCTTGCAATGTGGTTTTGATGCTTTAGAGGCCTCATGTAGAGCTGCTGTTACAGGGTCTGTCATACGTAGACATGCTTGGCTCAAAGAGCAAACCTTACCAGATCATGTCAAAGCTAAATTACTGGATGCACCTCTTCAAAAAGATTTGATGTTAAAGCTGAGGAGGTACTAAAGAAAATGGAGGAAAAGGCAAGATCAATGCAAACAGTGAAAGATTTCCTACAGGTACAGCCTCCACGTTTCAGCAGAAACTGGCCTTCAAAAAATTGGTCCTTTCCAGCCACGGACAGACCTCAAAGAGGTAGATACAGGCGCCCGAGGGGTAGAGGGCAATCTCAAGGATCATTTAGAGCCAGACAATGGCAAGCACCTACACCAAGAGGTGGAGAAGATAGATCACAGCCATTCAGAAAGCAGACACAATGACTTTCCCCTTTGCATGCCAAGCAAAGCTTTAATGGCAGCACCTTTAGGCGGAAAACTGGCATTATTTTCAAAAATTGGCATATTGTCACAAAAGACAAATGGATCCTGGACATTATAGACAGAGGCTACAGATTCCACATTCACACCCTTCCAAAAATGAGAGGCATGCCAAACCTGCCACAAAATCAAAGGGCAGAGGCACAAAAACAAATTTCAGCTCTCATGGACATGAAAGCTATTCAAGAGGTACCTGCAAAAGAACAGGGTCAAGGTTTTTATTCCAGACTATTCCTGGTACCAAGGAAGGACAAAGATTGGAAACCTATTTTGGACCTATCCATCCTAAACACATATTTACTCGTACCAAAATTCAAGATGCTCACATTACAGCAGCTTCTTCCCATGCTGGGCAAGGAGTCTTGGCTGGTAACATTGGACCTCAAGGAGGCATACTTGCATGTCCCTATCGGACAAGATTGCAGAAGATACCTCAGATTTCTTGCAGGTTCAACCCATTATCAATTCTCTGCATTGCCCTTTGGCTTATCTACTGCGCCCAGAGTGTTTACGAAATTCCTGGCATCAGTAATTGCCTTCTGCAGACTTCAAGGGATACAAATATACCCATATCTGGACGACTGCCTGATCCAAGCGGACAGCAAGCACATACTTCTGAAACACCTGGCCTTTGTAATAAAATTGTTGAACTTTCTGGGATACACAGTCAACAAAAAGAAATCAAAACTAATACCTTTTCAAGCAATAATTTTCCTGGGTGCCAGCTTGAATACAAACACCCAGATGGCCTACCTCACGCCAGAGAAGCAAGGGCAACTATCTCAATACTTCAGAAAAATGGCAACCTTCACCAGGCTGACTGCAAGGAAAGTCCTGCAGGCTCTGGGATTCATGACATCTTGCATCCTACTGATCCCATGTGCAAAGCTGCATATGAGGAAACTTCAATGGTACCTAAAAAACTTATGGTCTCAACACAGCCACAGTTTGGAAACAATTATGCCACTCATTCCACGTCTTCAGAAGGAATTTCTGTGGTGGGCTCAAGCATGCCAAAGAAACATAGGTCTCCCTTTCTGCATGCCTCAAGCAAATCAAATCATCACAACAGACTCCTCGGACTACGCCTGGGGGCGCACATGACAGATCAGTGCATTTCAGGGCAAATGGTCCCAAAAAGAGAAGCACCTACACATCAATCAAAAGGAAATGCTAGCAGTACAAAATGCTATTATGGCCTTCAAAGACCTACTGCATCCAGGCCAGCTATAGATAAGGATAGACAACACCACAGTGATGTGGTACGTAAACAAACTGGGAGGAATTCATTCATACCCCCTGTGCAGACTAGCCATGTCCCTTTGGAACACGGCTCTGGAATTGCAAATCCAACTTCAAGCACAATTCCTGCCAGGGAAGGAAAACACGCTGGCAAGACAACCTAAGCAGAAATATGACCGATCCACACAAATGGAAGTTGCATCCTCAAGTTTTCGCAAAGATAATTCAGGCATGGGGACGGCCAGACATAGATCTCTTTGCTACCCACAAAAATTACCAACTGAAAAAATTTTGCTCAAAGACCTATCATCCACAGGCCTGGAAAGTGGATGCACTTTCTTTCAATTGGACAACCTTGACAGTCTATGCCTTTCCACCTCTTCCTCTGCTGCCCAAAGTTCTATTAAAAGCCAGAGCAGAGAGGCCAAAGATGATTCTCATTGCTCCAGACTGGCCAAGACAACACTGGTATCCACTCCTGAAGAGCATGACGCATTCCTCTCCATGGATCCTGCCTCTAGTGCCTCTTCTGTTGACCCAACACAGCTTCAAAACTCTTCACAGTCAGCTAAACACCCTCAATCTAGCCGCATGGAGGATTCCTTGATTTCCCAACAGACTCTCCTCTCCAAGGAGGTGCAGGATGTCATCTTGGAGGCCAGAAGACCTTCAACTAGAAAAGCCTACTCCGCCAAATGGAAACGGTTTTGTGCCTGGAATCAGAAAAAGGGCCAGAATCCTTGGGTTCTAAATTTACCTCAAATATTACAGTACCTAGCTGAGATGTTAAACAGTGGACTTTCCTTCTCCTCCATCAAGATCCATGCTCCAGCCATTTCTGCACAATACAACACTGATCCTCCTTTATTCTCTCATCCTCTCTTAAGACAGTTCCTCAGAGGGGCTAAGAATATAAAACCCCCAAGGAAACCACCAGTACCTGCTTGGGACCTCAACTTCATTTTAGAAAAACTGACTCTGCCTCCATTTGAGCCAGCTGCCTCAACAGAACTACAATATTTGTCATGGAAAACAGCTTTCCTTCTGGCTATCACCTCAGCACGCAGGGTTTCGGAACTACAAGCCCTCATGGCAGTGCAACCTTTCATCATTTTCCATCAGGACAGAGTTTCCTTACGAACCGACCCTTCCTTTATGCCAAAGGTAGTATCCAGTGTAGCCTTGAATCAGACTATCCACTTACCTACCTTTTATCCTAACCCACAAAACAAAGTGGTTAAGACTACTACGTTCCTTGGACATTCACAGACAACTTCATTATTATTTGGACAGGACAAAGCCATTCAGAAAATCCGAGCAACTCTGTGTCCTCTGCTACAGGTGCTCAAGGAAAGGCTATTTCCAAACAGACAATCTCAAAATGGATAGCCCACTGCATACGCTTTTGTTACTCATTTCATGGAAAAACTGTTCCTACAAGCATCAGATCTCACTCCACAAGGGCCACAGCTACCTCTGCAGCTTTCCTCAGGGGGGTTCCTACCAAGGATATTTTGGAAGCAGCCACTTGGAGTTCTGTGCACACTTTCTCCAAGCACTATCACTTTCCACTATACTCTACTCTAAATCTCGAGCGGGCTTTGCCACAGCAGTCTTGCAGGGCATCCTTGCTCCTCCTAGTTCCACTTAGTGCCTGCCACCCCTTTTTAGCTTTGGGATTCTACCAATCTGTTATGACTGCAGCTGTATGCACGATGAACATAGTACAGTTTTGTACCTACCATAAATGTAGATGTTCGAGTGCTAATACAGCTGCAGTCCAGGTTTCCCTCCCTCCATCCCCTCTTGGGACAGGCCTTATGACAAACACCTCCTCATAAAACCTGATTTGGGTATTCTTTATGGTGTATTTGCTTGCAAACTACTGTTTTTTGATTATATTACATTGCATTATTACATGAGTTTGTTTTGCCTTCCTTCTGGGGGCAACTGACATCTGGAGCAAGAAAAACTGAAGAAAATGGTGTCGGCTGGTTCTTTTATACCCCTGCCGCACTGATGTCAGGGAAGAACCGACGACAACCGATGCCGGACATAGACTTTGGAATTCGGCCGACCGAGGACCCGCCTGACGGCAGGATAACCCATCTGTTATGACTGCAGCTGTATTAGCACTCTAACATCTACATTTATGGTAGGTACAAAACTGTACTTTTTCAGGCTAGTGCTGAATTCAGGGCTGTGATACTAGTTTGAGTTGCCAATACCTTGGATAGAAGGATGTTTCTCTGCTCCACGTATCTGTCCCAGGAGGAGTGGTTCCAGCCCAGAAGTTAGTAGTTTATTGGCCATTTTGGGCTAATTTCTATCTTTCATTTCCCTATTATAAAAACCGCGTTTGCACGGTTTTGCACACCGGGCAGTGCCTGTTAGCTACGTTTAAATTATTCCCAGTTCCACTAAGTCTCCTCTTCAGGTTTTTCCTTGAAACTAGTGTAACTCTCAACCTAAGCACTCAAAAAAGCATCTTACAGCCCAGCACTTGCTCAGACCTAATGGCAAGCACTAATATACCCTGACACCGATTGCCCAGTAGGGCAAGGCTCTTTATTCACCCCTCTGCAACCAAGCAACTAAGCAGCTCACCCTACTATTCAGGCATGACCAAAGGGCAATTTCAGGTGCACTCTCCAGTCCAGCAGGTGAATCTGGGTATCCTGAGGCAATGTTATAACTGCATCATGTACATAGACAACCCTCCTACCTCAAAACACTAACATATGTGAGAGATGCAGTTATACAGCCAAACTGGCAGCTGTGCTGTTGCCACCCAAGACTGGAACAGACAGTCAAGAGGAGAAGGTTAACACTTGCACCGCAACTCCAGCCACACACATACCTACTAAAACAGCACTGGCAAAAAATACACAAAATCATACTCGGAGGCTCTAAATAAAAAGCTGCAAAAGCATCCGAGACTTCCAAAGCACACACACCCAAACAACCTGCACTTCCCGTCACAAACCAGACAACACATAAAACAAAATCAGTGTGCCGCACAATCACAGCCCTTAAGGCGAAATAACATGCCTAACACACTAGTAATAGGTGACTCTAGTCAGGCACACTGACGTCCCACTCACTAGGCTGGACAAGCAGAAGGTTACTGTTCGCTTCCTGTCAGGAGCCAGAATCCGCCACATAACACAAGCACTCAGGTCACTCCAGAACAAGTGTCATTGTTCATGTTGGTGTGAATGATCTGAGACGTACCTCCCTGGACTACATGAAAAGAGACTTGGAAGAGCTCTCTGATCATGTAGCCCAGGCTGGTATGACCCTGACTAGCATCCTGCCCGCACCAAGAATGATACCTCAGTATAAAGAAAAAATTATCAATTTCAACAATTGGCTAAGTTTCTGGTGTCATTCAAAGGGGATCCAGTGTCTGTCAGCCTGGGACGACATGCTCGACAAGCCGCGTTGCTTCGCAAGAGACTGCTTGCACCTGTCACCCCTAGGCTTTTGAATACTGGCCAAGGCTCTTGCTTGACCCATAGTGCCCTTTTTAGGGAAGGCTCAAAAGTCAAACCCACCTCCGTAAACAGCACAATTAACAAAAACTGAGGGTTATGCTACTCAATGCCAGGAGTTTAAATCTCAAAATACACTCGCTCGAAGCACTCCTCAGTATGGAGAACGTTGACATCTGTGCAGTAACTGAAACCTGGTTCAAGGCTCCAGAGAGCACACCAGCACTACCGGGCTACAACTCATACCACACGTTTTGGCCACAGAACACTGACCGAAACACAAAAGGAGGGGGTGTATCCATATTCATCTAGGATACCTACACCTCCAGGTTAGTGGCGCAGCATGATACCTCTGAGATCATCCATGTGCAACTAACATCGGGCAAATCTGCAATGCAAATTGTGGCCTGCTACAGATCACCCTCCATGACCTGGGACCACCACGCCACCATTCTGGAGACACTGGAAAACATGAAGGTCCTACCAAACGTTCTGATATTGGGCGATTTCAATTACCCTACCATTCACTGGGAAAACTACTAGAGTACAAATTCCCAGGGCCAGTGCTTCCTGGAATTCATCAACTCAAACGCCCTGGATCAGCTGGTAAACTCCCCTACCAGAGGTGAAAACATATTGGACCTGGTCATCACCAACATGGGCGACAGGTGTTGCACACAGGAGGTCAACCTGTCACTGGTTAGATCAAACCATAAACTAATCACTCTGGATGTCCACACCCCACCACCACCCCCAACTAAGGAAACCATAGTAAAAATAACTTTTCTAAAGCAAACTTAACCTTACTTAAGACAGAGGTGTTAAGTTTCACAGCCCCCATGCTAAAGGATAATGCCGTCCAAGATGCAGAAACCTTTACAAATGCACTTTGAGCACCTACAAGGATGCATGGATCGTACCATCCCTAGCAAAACCAAGACTCACTCCTCTAAGAGAAGGAAACCAGTTTGGTGGACCCCTGCAATAAACTGGCTATACAATAGGAGGAGGAAATGAGTTCAGAAAAAAGCAAATCCCAAGAAGGAAAGATTTCCCTTATCAGTAAGAAACTGAGGTCCCTCATGAAATCATTCAAGGCTAACTTCGGAAGAAAAATAGCCAAGGATTCGAAAGATAACCACAAAGCCTTCTTTAGCTATGTTAAGAATCTAAGTGGCAACTCATAGATATGCACTGAACTAGTGCAAAATAGCACACAATATACTGAACCTACTGATATTTCCAACATCCTGGCAGATAGGTTCAGTGGAAACTTCACCCCCCCCCCACCTCCAAAAGGGCCCACAACAATACCGGAAAAGTGTAGTGTCCCAAAAGTCACAAACTCGCAGGTGAAAATAGCCCTTTCAAAAGCCAAAAACAGTGTCAATGGGACCAGATGGTGTCTCGGGCTGCGTCTTGCACGAACTACAGAACGAACTAACCCCCCCACCTAAACAACACTGTTCAACCTCAGCCTGTACACAGGCTACGTACCCATAGAATGGCGCACAGCAACGGTTATTCCTCTCCACAAAGGAGGGACCACAACTGACCCTGGTAACTATCGCCCCATAAGCCTGACTAGCCTGGTCTGCAAGGCTATGGAGCGCATCATCATGGAACTCATTAACAAAGGCATTGAGAACCTCCACACACTTGACCCAACCCAGTTCGGCTTTAAAGGCAGATCATGCCTACTAAACCTGGTTGACTTCTTTGAGACGGTCACTAAGGCCGTAGACGCGGGAAAGGTGGTTCACACAGCCTGCCTTGACCTTGCCAAGGCTTTTGACACCATTCCCCACTCTGGTATTATAGAAAAACTCACCAGCCTGAACATAAACCCCTATGTCACGAGATGGGTTGCCAACTGGCTTAAACAGACTTCACACAATAAGAATAGCGGGCTCCAGGTCCGACTCTAAACCAGTCACAAGTGGTGTCCCGCAAGGCTTGGTCCTGAGACCCCCTACTGTTAGGCATATACTTCAGAAGTACAGGCGAACACAGGAGGACTATGGCTAACCAAGCTCGCCGATGCCTGCAAACTGGTAGCCGTTGTTGACTCTCCGGCTGACACGGACATCCTCCAAAAAGGCTTTATTGAGACTGACAACTGGTGTCAAAGTCATGGCCTCAAGCTAAATGCCAAAAAATGCATAGTCATCCTGTTTGGAAAAAACAAAACACCCACAAATTACCACTTAGGTGGCAGCCCCCTTAATACAGAAGAGGTAATAAGACATCTGGGAGCCCAGGTAGATGGTAATCTCTCCTTTAACAATCATATTGCCAACGTAGTTAGGAAATCCTATGTGGCCCATCTAATTACTCAAGGGTTCACATCCAGAAAGAGGTAAAAGTGCCCCTCTACTCGTCACTCAGACCCATCATAGAGTTTAATGCCCCATTTGGGATGTACCTCGCAAAACACTTCCAACAGCTGGAAAGACCACAAAAGTACCTCACCAAGAGGATTACTGGTCTCAAACATATGTCCTATGCAGCCCGACTGAAAAAACGCCAGCTGTACTCAGTGGCATATCGCTTACTCAGAGGTGATCTCTGCCTGACTTAGAATGCCACGTCAAACTCTGAATTGATGGACATGCTCCACCTAAAGAAATCCAAGTCACTGCGAGCCATGCACTCTAGTGAGCTAAACCTCGCCACAACAATTAATAGAACATGCTGGAGGGATAGATTCCTGTCCGAGACTCCCCATGCTTTAGAACAAAATTCCAAATTACATCAGGCAGAGCCCCTCACTAGCACTCTTCAAGAGAAACCTTGACTAGTGGATGAGTAACAGAAAATACACCCCTGGGATCACTTCATTGGCTCTGCTTGACAGAGGCTCAATTAATTAATCAATGGGGCAACGAAAGCCGACACTCTGGCTAGGCATATAAATGCCCTCGGGCTATATATGGATTACTATCAAAATGTTGAAGTAATGTTCAGCCAACACAAGAATGTCGAATTTCGGTTGGACAGTTTTTGTGTTGCCGAGTATTACTTCAGCGAGACAGTTGGTTTCTGCGAATGCCACTGTGCATTTTCTGATACTAACCTCTGTTAACAGTACATATTGTGGTACAGTGCGGACTGGGAAATCCATCCATTTCTTCACTGTAGTGCGATCTTGGAGATGGAATATATATATTTAGCAGGGGATGTCCCATCTCTTTACCGCATTCTACCTAATACACTCCTGCACTTGTTTTTAAACTGTTTGGTCTAATATTGCTACGTACTCAAGTGTGCTAGCTTGCACGGCATTTGAATTGTTTTTACTACTTTTAGCTTCTTTCTGTAAAAAAAAAAAAAAAAAAAAAAAACCTAAGCCTGTTTCCTACCCTTCCTGTAACTAGTGTAGTCCAGATACAGATTTGCTGTATCCAGGACTGTATGTAAGCTTCTGAGCCTTCCCAAGCCTTTCTGTGTTGGAGGGAAGCCTTCTAGCTTGTCAGTGGGGAGTGGTAAGCACTAGGTGATCTGATTACCACATAAGAAGTGGTTCTGGACCAGAAATTGTAGTTACTGGCCGTCTGGGCAGTGTTTTCCATCTCTCTCAACTTTCTGATTTGAAAGCCTGCATTTGCACTGGTTTCTTTCCTGTAACTAGCCTTGTGCAAATGCAGATTTTTAGTTTTAGCGCTTGAATTTGCTTTTTCATGCTCAGCACTTGTTCAGAACTTGTTGTATGCACTAAATAAGCTACCAATTACTATAGCATTAAACCTTCATTACCTAGAGGAAACCGTTTTTGCACTTACTTTTCTCACTTGCTTAGAGAAAAAACAGCTCTTGTACTCACTTTACTCGCTTATCTAGAGGAAAATATTTTTTTTATTCAGGCTTGTGCAGGGGTCAGCTCCCAGTGTTTTCTTCTATCTGATGAATCTGGGCATCTTGGGACAGTGTAGAAATTGCCTCGTACACAGGCAACCCTCTCCTCCTACCACCAAACACTACAACCTGTGAGAAGATGCACTTACCTACCCAAACTGGAGGTAAAGCTCTCTCCAGTCTAGCCAAACTGGAGGTAAAGCTCTCTCCAGTCTAGCCAAACTGGAGGTAAAGCTCTCTCCAGTCTAGCCAAACTGGAGGTAAAGCTCTCTCCAGTCTAGCCAAACTGGAGGTAAAGCTCTCTCCAGTCTAGCCAAACTGGAGGTAAAGCTCTCTCCAGTCTAGCCAAACTGGAGGTAAAGCTCTCTCCAGTCTAGCCAAACTGGAGGTAAAGCTCTCTCCAGTCTAGCCAAACTGGAGGTAAAGCTCTCTCCAGTCTAGCCATACTGGAGGTAAAGCTCTCTCCACCAAGACCGAACTTGACATTCAAGAAGAGAAGGTAAACACTTGCAACCCCCCATTCAAAG